>NC_041391.1:475375465-475457433 GCF_002162155.2 Triticum dicoccoides | reverse complement strand
AGATTTAAATTTTCCTTCGAAAATAGTAAGTCTCTCAACACAGCACGACGGAATAAAATTAGTAAGGGAATTCTAAGCAGAGGAAAAACTCATGAAGGGATTGACTTAGATGAAAAACTAAAAGACACTATTGCAAGATATCTATCAGAACTGAAGCTACACGAATAACTAGATAGCAGGAGAAGTAAAGCATGTGAACATAGAGACATATCTCATTAAGTACAACAAGATGGAAAACAAACACACACATGGCTGCGGTACAGAAGGAGATGCTCTTCAATCTCGAAGGACCGAACACAGATGAACAACACAAGGATGGATAACTTAACATAATGTAAGTATCAAAAGTAATACAGAAAGAGAAAGAACGAGTGTTGCTCGATGGAGAAAAGCTATTTGTTTGACTGGTTTATACTTCAGCCAAAGTGCTACGTCTTATTTGAGGGACCTTTGATAGAAAACATGATCAAAACTCTCTTTGTCCTATTCGCCTTCACTACAAGTTCCCCAAACTCCAACCAATTTACCCAGGGAAGATTCTTCAACACAATCTCTAAACGTTCACAAACAAAATCATCGCAAACTATAATGACTCTTGGTCACCCGAACAGACACCTAACCATCTAGTGAGTGTGGAGCTCATTGAGTAATAGACAAGAGCTGGATCTCAACGTAGTTCTCTGCAATTGCTCAATCACTTCACTAAGTTTTTGGCGCTGGGTTTTCTCTTCATGAAATCCCCCAATTTTCTCTTCTTGAGCCTTCAGCTCACTTTCCTTCTCAGTTTGCTTTTCACTCTCCTCATCGACGTGCAAAGAGGAGGTTTATTTTTTCATTTTCATCTGAGCTTGCTTCTTAGATGAGTTTTTCATCGTGACATCATCGTTTTTCTCAGAAGCACTTGGCATCGGTAAAGTAATTTTTCCCTCCCGTGGGTTTGATGCAGAGGAAATTTCATCAACCTTTTCTTTTATGCTGGGTGGGGCAGCATTTTGTTCGGGAGCACTTGGCTGCAATTAAACGACTTCTTCTTCCATCTTTTATTGAGCCCTCATCTCAGGAATAACATCCTCATTAGCAATATTTTCTTCTACGGAGCTCTGTCCCAGAGGGATATAACCCATACATACAATGATCAACTAACAACCAAGGTTTTCTTTCAGTGCAAGTGGTTGTTTTTAAATTCCATGTACCACTTCCCTTTTCTTGATGGTAGCATAACCAACAATTTATTAATTACGGTTCATGGTCACGTCAAACACTACCTTAGTGAGACGAATATACCATGCGCATCTTTTTTCATGGATGACAGTGATGACACTGCTGCATGATGTCTACTACACAACCTTCTTCTTGTAGACATTGTTGGGCCTGCAAGTGCACAAGTTTGTAGGACAGTAGCAAATTTCCCTCAAGTGGATGACCTAAGGTTTATCAATCTGTAGGAGGCGTAGGATGAAGATGGTCTCTCTCAAACAACCCTGCAACCAAATAACAAAGAGTCTCTTGTGTCCCCAACACACCCATTGTATAGGTGCACTAGTTCGGTGAAGAGATGGTGAAACAAGTGCAAAATAGATAGTAGATAAAGGTTTTTTGTAATCTGAAATAATAAAAACAGCAAGGTAACTAATGATAAAAGTGAGCGTAAACGGTATTGCAATGATAGGAAACAAGGCCTAGGGTTCATACTTTCACTAGTGTAAGTTCTCTCAACAATAATAACATAGATAGAACATATGACAAGCCCTCAACATGCAACAAAGAGTCACTCCAAAGCCACTAATAGCGGAGAACAAACATAGAGATTATGGTCGGGTACGAAACCACCACAAAGTTATTCTTTCGGATCGATCTATAAAAGAGTTCGTACTAGAATAACACCTTAAGACACAAATCAACCAAAACCCTAATGTCACCTAGATACTCCATTGTCACCTCAAGTATCTGTGGGCATGATTATACGATATGCATCACACAATCTCAGATTCATCCAACCAACATAAAAGTACTTCAAAGAGTGCCCCAAAGCTACTACCGGAGAGTCAAGAACATGTGCCAACCCCTATGCATAGGTTCCCAAGTGTCACCAAACCCGCAAGTTGATCACCAAAACATACATCAAGTGGATCAATAGAATAACCCATTGTCACCACGGTTATCCCACGCAAGACATACATCAAGTGTTCATAAAAGACTCAATCCGATAAGATAACTTCAAAGGGGAAACTCAATTCATCACAAGAGAGTAGAGGGGGAGAAACATCATAAGATCCAACTACAATAGCAAAGCTCGGGATACATCAATATCGTGCCATAGATGGAACACGAGAGAGAGAGAGATCAAACACATAGCTACTGGTACATACCCTCAGCCCGGAGGGTGAACTACTCCCTCCTCGTCATGGATAGCGCCGGATGATGAAGATGGCCTCCGGTGATGGGATCCCCCTCCGACAGGGTGCCGGAACAGGGTCCCAATTGGTTTTTGGTGGCTACAGAGGCTTGCGGCGGTGGAACTCTAGATCTATCTTCCGTTCTGGAAGTTTTAGGGTACGTAGGTATATATGGGTGCAGGGGGTATGTCGGTGGACCTCCGGGCTGCTCACGAGGTAGGGGGGAGCGCCCAGGGGGGGGCCTCCACCCTCATGGGCAGCCCGGGACTCCCCTGGCGTGCACTCCAAGCCCATTAGGTTGGTTTCCTTCGAAAATTAACTTCTCCAGTTGATTTCGTTCCGTTTTGACTCCATTTGATATTCCTTTTCCTCGAAACACTGAAATAGGCATAAAACAGCAAATCTGGGCTGGGTCTCCGGTTAATAGGTTAGTCCCAAAAATAATATAAAAGTGGATAATAAAGCCCAATATTGCCTAAAACAGTAGATAAAAGTAGCATGGAGCAATAAAAAATTATAGATACGTTGGAGACGTATCAAGCATCCCCAAGCTTAATTCCTACTCGTCCTCGAGTAGGTAAATGATAAAAAAGAATTTTTGATGCGGAGTGATACTTTGGCATAATTTCAATGTAAATCTTCTTAATTGTGATATGAATATTCAGATCTGAAAGATTCAAGACAAAAGTTTATATTGACACAAAAATAATAATACTTCAAGCATACTAATCAAAGCAATCATGTCTTCTCAAAATAGCATGACAAAAGAAAGTTCATCCCTACAAAATCATATAGTTAGGTTATGCTTCATTTTCATCACACAAAGATGTTCCCAACTTCTATACCCCCGATGACAAGCCAAGCAATTGTTTCATACTTAAATAATCTCAAACTTTTTCAACCTTCACGCAATACATGAGCGTGAGCCATGGATATAGCACTATGGGTGGAATAGAATATGATGATGGGGATTGTGTGGAGAAGACAAAAAAGGAGAAAGTCTCACGTTGACGAGGCTAATCAACGGGCTATGGAGATGCCCATCAATTGATGTCAACATGAGGAGTAGGGATTGCCATGCAACGGATGCACTAGAGCTATGAATGCTCAACAAAAGAAAACTAGTGGGTGTGCATCCACCTTGCTTGCTCACGAAGACCTAGAGCATTTGAGGAAGCCCATTGTAGGAATATACAAGCCAAGTTCTATAATGAAAAGTTCCCACAAGTATAAAAAGACAACTTATGATACTCACTACATGAAGAACAAGGTGCTACTTTGAAGCACAATATATGAGACTACATGAAGAACAAGGTGCTACTTTGAAGCACAAGTGTGGAAAAAGAGATAGTAGCATTGCCCTTTTTATTATTATTATTTTGGGCCTTCTTTTTTTCTTTTTGGCCTTCCTCTCTTTTTTTTATTTGGGCAATGCTCTAATAATGATGATCATCACACTTCTATTGATTACAACATAAGGATTACAACTCGAAACTTAGAACAAGATATGACTCTATATGAATGCCTCCGGCGGTGTGCCGGGATGGTGCAATGAATCAAGAGTGACATGTATGAAAAATAATGCATGGTGGCTTTGCCACAAATACGATGTCAACTACATGATCATGCAATGGCAATATGACAAAAGTAATGTATGTCATGAATATGATGATGGAAGTTGCATGGCAATATATCTCGGAATGGCTATGGAAATGCCATAATAGGTAGGTATGGTGGCTGTTTTGAGGAAGATATAAGGATGTTTATGTGTGGTAGAGCATATCGTATCACGGGGTTTGGATGCACCGGCGAAGTTTGCGCCAACTCTCAAGGTGAGAAAGGGCAATGCATGGTACCGAAGAGGCTAGCAATGGCGGAAAGGTGAGAGTGCGTATAATCCATGGACTCAACATTAGTCAAAAGAACTCATATACTTATTGCAAAAATTTAGAAGTCATAAAAAATCAAGTACTACGCGCATGCTCCTAGGGGGATAGATTGGTAGGAAAAGACCATCGCTCGTCCCCGACCGCCACTCATAAGGGTGCACAAGCCAGGTACACTTCATGTTCCAAATTTGTTGCACAACTTTAACCATACGTGCATGCTACGAGACTTGCAAACTTCAACACAAGCATTTCTAAATTCATAATCACCCAACTAGCATGACTTTGATATTATCACCTCCATATCTCAAAACAATTATCAAGCATCAAACTTATCTTAGTATTCAACGCACTCAAAAGAAAGTTTCACATATCTTGAATACCAAGTATATTAACATTAAGCAAACTACCATTCTATTAATGACTCTCAAAATAATATAAGTGAAGCATGCGAGTTCATCTATTTCTTCAAAATAAAACTACCACCATGCTCTGAAGGATATAAGTGAAGCACTAGAGCAAAAACTATCAAGCTCAAAAGATATAAGTGAAGCACATAGAGTATTCTAACAAATTCCAATTCATGTATGGCTCTCTCTCTCATTAAAGAATTTCAGATCTTGATACTTTATTCAAACAGCAAGCAGAGCTAAAGAAAACTACATGGCAAGGATAGCACAACTCATGTGAAGAAGCAAAAACTTAGGCTCAATCGATACTAACTGATAGTTGTTGAAGAAGAAAGGTGGGATGCCTACCGGGGCATCCCCAAACTTAGATGCTTGAGACTTCTTGAAATATTATCTTGGGGTGCCTTGGGCATCCCCAAGCTTGAACTTTTGTGTCTCCTTAATTCCTCTCATATCATGGTTTCTCTTTTTATCAAAAGCTTCATTCACAACAAACTCAATAAGAACTCGTGAGATAGGTTAGTATAAACCAATGCAAAACCTTATCATTTTCTACTATAACAAATCACAAAAATTATTATTCAACATTGCATACTAAATGCCTCTGTATATTTAATACTCCTATCCTCAAATAAAATCATTAAGCAAGCAAAGATATGCAAACAATGCAAACATAACAGCAATCTGTCAAAACAGTACAGTTTGTAAAGAATGCAAGAGTATCAATACTTTCCTGACTCCAAAAATTATGAACTAAAATTCCCACTGTAATAAATTTATCAGAGCTCAATATGCAAAAATATTCAACATTATACCACTCTCTGACTTTTCTAGGGAATTTTTGCAACAGCGGTAAACTTTCTGTTTTCAAACAGCAACATGTATACTAGCAAAATAAGCATGGCAAAGGCTATCCTTAACTTATTTATTGAAACTAAAGATGCAAAACATTATTCTAACTAACATCAAGCAAATACTAACAAAATAAAATGACGCTCCAAGCAAAACACATATGATGTGGTGAATAAAAATATAGCTCCAAGTAAAGTTACCGATGAACGAAGACGAAAGAGGGGATGCCTTCCGGGGTATCCCCAAGCTTAGTTGCTTGGTTGTCCTTGAATATTACCTTGGGGTGCCTTGGGCATCCCCAATATTAGGCTCTTGGTACTCCTTATTCCATAGTCCATCGAATCCTTACCCAAAACTTGAAAACTTCAACCACACAAAACTCAAAACAAAACTCGTAAGCTCCGTTAGTATAAGAAAATAAAACCACCACTTAGGTACTGTAATGAACTCATTATAAATTCATATTGGTGTTATATATACTGTATTATAATATATCTATGGTTCATACCACTTAGTACTAGCCATAGATGCATCAGAATAAGCAAACAACACATAGAAAACAGAATCTGTCAAAAACAGAACAGTCTGTAGTAATTTGTATACAACGTATACTTCTGGAACCCCAAAAATTATGAAATAAATTGATGGACCTGAGTAATTTGTCTATTAGTCATTTGCAAAACGAATCAACCTAAAATCGCTCTCCAGTAAAAAATGGCAGCTAAACTCGTGAGCGCAAAAGTTTCTGTTTTTCACAGCAAGATCACATAAACTTCACCCAAGTCTTCCCAAAGGTTCTACTTGGCACTTTATTGAAACAAAAGCTATAAAACATGATTACTACAGTAGCATAATCATGTGGACACACAAAAACAGTAAGGATAAATATTGAGTTGTCTCCCAACAAGCGCTTTTCTTTAATGCCTTTTCAGCTAGGCATGATGATGACAATGATGCTCACATAAAAGATAAGAATTGAAACATAACAGGAGCATCATGAAGCATATGACTAGCACATTTAAGTCTAACCCACTTCCTATGCATAGGGATTTTGTGAGAAAACAACTTATGGGAACAATAATCAACTAGCATAGGAAGGTAACACAAGCATAGCTTCAAGAATTTAAGAACATAGGGAGGAAACTTCATATTATTGCAATTGCTACAAGCATATGTTCCTCCCTCATAATAATTTTCAGTAGCATCATGAATGAATTCAACAATATAACCAGCACCTAAAGCATTCTTTTCATGATATACTAGCATAGAAAATTTACTACTCTCCACATAAGCAAAATTCTTCTCATCAATAGTAGTGGGAGCAAGCTCAACAAAATAACTATCATATGATTGAAAATTAAGATCAAGATGACAAGTTTCATGGTTACCATTATTCTTTATAGCATACGTGTCATCACAATAATCATCATAGATAGGAGACATGCTTTCATCATAGTAATTTTGCTCATCAAAGCTTGGGGGACAAAATATATGATATTCATCAAACATAGCTTCCCCAAGCTTGTGGCTTTGCATATCATTAGCATCATGGATATTCAAGGAATTCATACTAACAACATTGCAATCATGCTCATCATTCACATATTTCATGCCAAGCATTCTATGTAATTCTTCTTCTAGCACTTGAGCACAATTATCCTTTCCATCATACTCACGAAAGATATTTAAAAGAAGAAGCATATGAGGCATCCTTAATTCCATTTTTTTTGTAGTTTTCTTTTTTAAACTAAATTAGTGATAAAACAAGAAACAAAAAGATTCGATTGCAAGATTTAAAGATATACCTTCAAGCACTCACCTCCCCGGCAACGGCGCCAGAAAAGGGCTTGATGTCTACTACACAACCTTCTTCTTGTAGACATTGTTGGGCCTGCAAGTGCACAGGTTTGTAGGACAGTAGCAAATTTCCCTCAAGTGGATGACCTAAGGTTTATCAATCCGTAGGAGGCGTAGTATGAAGATGGTCTCTCTCAAATAACCCTGCAACCAAATAACAAAGAGTCTCTTGTGTCCCCAACACACCCAATACAATGGTAAATTGTATAGGTGCACTAGTTCGGTGAAGAGATGGTGAAACAAGTGCAAAATAGATAGTAGATAAAGGTTTTTTGTAATCTGAAATAACAAAAACAGCAAGGTAGCGAGCGGTAAAAGTGAGCGTAAATGGTATTGCAATGATAGGAAACAAGGCCTAGGGTTCATACTTTCACTAGTGTAAGTTCTCTCAACAATAATAACATAGATAGAACATATGACAAGCTCTCAACATGCAACAAAGAGTGACTCCAAAGCCACTAATAGCGGAGAACAAACGTAGAGATTATGGTTGGGTACGAAACCACCACAAAGTTATTCTTTCGGATCGATCTATAAAAGAGTTCGTACTAGAATAACACCTTAAGACACAAATCAACCAAAACCCTAATGTCACCTAGATACTCCATTGTCACCTCAAGTATCCGTGGGCATGATTATACGATATGCATCACACAATCTTAGATTCATCCAACCAACATAAAAGTACTTCAAAGAGTGCCCCAAAGCTACTACCGGAGAGTCAAGAACGTGTGCCAACCCCTATGCAAAGGTTCCCAAGTGTCATGAAACCCGCAAGTTGATCACCAAAACATACATCAAGTGGATCAATAGAATAACCCATTGTCACCACGGTTATCCCACGCAAGACATACATCAAGTGTTCATAAAAGAATCAATCCGATAAGATAACTTCAAAGGAGAAACTCAATTCATCACAAGAGAGTAGAGGGGGAGAAACATCATAAGATCCAACTACAATAGCAAAGCTCGGGATACATCAATATCGTGCCATAGATGGAACACGAGAGAGAGAGAGAGAGATCAAACACATAGCTACTGGTACATACCTTCAGCCTCGAGGGTGAACTACTCCCTCCTCGTCATGGATAGCGTCGGGATTATGAAGATGGCCTCCGGTGATGGGATCCCCCTCCGACAGGGTGCCGGAACAGGGTCCCGATTGGTGTTTGGTGGCTACAGAGGCTTGCGGCGGCGGAACTCCTGATCTATCTTCTGTTCTGGAAGTTTTAGGGTACGTAGGTATATATGGGTGCAGGGGGTACGTCGGTGGACCTCTGGGCTGCTCACGAGGTAGGGGGCGCGCCCAGGGGGGCGCCCTCCACCCTCGTGGTCAACCCGGGACTCCCCTAGCGTGCACTCCAAGCCCATCAGGTTGGTTTCCTTCCAAAATTAACTTCTCCAGTTGATTTCGTTCCGTTTTGACTCCGTCTGAGATTCCTTTTCCTCGAAACACTGAAATAGGCATAAAACAACAAATCTGGGCTGGGCCTCCGGTTAATAGGCTAGTACCAAAAATAATATAGAAGTGGATAATAAAGCCCAATATTGCCTAAAACAGTAGATAAAAGTATCATGGAGCAATCAAAAATTATAGATACGTTGGAGACGTATCACTGCACTCCACAGAAACTTCATCGAATTCGCGAGTTTCATACTCGGGAAACACAAAAACCATTTTCTTCCCAGATTCATCTCTGGCATGCATAGCCATAGTGAAATCACCAACGATTTTTGTTGGGAATTCACAGAGAATGAAAATCAACATTGGGAGGTTCAGCAACAAATCTCTCCAAGTTCTCCATAATCGATGGAACATTGTAAGACATCAAGCAAGCCATATTGTAATAGCAAGTCTCTCAACACAGCCCATTGGAATAAAACGACTAAGGTAATTCTAAGTAGAGGACTAACTAGTGAAGGAATTGACTTACATGAAAAAGAAAAAGACACTACCATGAGATATCTATTAGAACTAAAGCTACAAGGATATGGATGTAAAACATGCGAACATAGAGGCATATCACATTAAGTACAACAATATGGGAATCAAACACAGATATAGTTGCGGTGCACAAGGAAATTCCATTTAGTCTTGAAGGACTAAACATAGATGCATGAAATAATTCAGAAATAGAAGAAACAAAGTTGCTCGATGGCGACAAGCTATTTGTTGACAAATTCACACTTCTGCTAAAGGGCTATGTCTGGTGATGTCTACTACACAACCTTCTTCTTGTAGACGTTGTTGGGCCTCCAAGTGCAGAGGTCTGTACAGTAGCAAATTTCCCTCATGTGGATGGCCTAAGGTTTATCAATCCATGGGAGGCGTAGGATGAAGATGGTCTCTCTCAAACAACCCTGCAACCAAATAACAAAGAGTCTCTTGTGTCCCCAACACACCCAATACAATGGTAAATTGTATAGGTGCACTAGTTCAGCGAAGAGATGTTGATACAAGTGCAATATGGATGGTAGATATAGGTTTTTGTAATCTGAAATTATAAAAACAGCGAGGTAGCAAGTGGTAAAAGTGAGCGAAAACGGTATTGCAATGCTTGGAAACAAGGCCTGGGGTTCATAATTTCACTAGTGCAAGTTCTCTCAACAATGATAACATAATTAGATCATATAACAATCCCTCAACATGCAACAAAGAGTCACTACAAAGTCACTAATAGCGGAGAACAAACGAAGAGATTATTATTGGGTACGAAACCACCTCAAGGTTATTCTTTTCGATCAATCCATTGGGCTATTCCTATAAGTGTCACAAACAACCCTAGAGTTCGTAGTAAAATAACACCTTAAGACACACATCAACCAAAACCCTAATGTCACCTAGATACTCCAATGTCACCTCAAGTATCCGCGGGTTTGATTATATGATATGCATCACACAATCTCAGATTCATCTATTCAAACCAACACAAAGAACTTCATAGAGTGCCCCAAAGTTTCTACCGGAGAGTCAATATGAAAACGTGTGCCAACCCCTATGCATAGATTCTCAAGGTCACGAAACCCGCAAGTTGATCACCAAAACATACATCAAGTGGATCACGTGAATATCCCATTATCACCACAGATAAGCACATGCAAGACATACATCAAGTGTCCTCAAATCCTTAAAGATTCAATCCGATAAGATAACTTCAAAGGGAAAACTCAATCCATTACAAGAAGGTAGAGGGGGAGAAACATCATAAGATCCAACTATAGTAGCAAAGCTCGCGGTACATCAAGATTGTGCCAGATCAAGAACGTGATAGAGAGATCAAACACAAAGATACTGGCACATACCCTTAGCCTCGAGGGTGAACTACTCCCTCCTCGTCATGGAGAGCGTTGGGATGATGAAGATGGCCACCAATGATCATTCCCCCCTCCGGCAGGGTGCCAAAACAGGGTCTCGATTGGGTTTTGGTGGCTACAGAGGCTTGCGGGGGCGGAACTCCTGATCTAGGTTCTGTTCTAGAAGTTTGGGGATATATAAGAGGTGTTGGCCTCGGGAACTAGTCAGGGGGGTCCATGAGGCAACCACGGGGTAGGGGCGCGCCCAGGGGGTTGGGTGCGCCCTCCACCCTCGTGGTAGCCTCGGGACTCTTCTGGTCCATCTCCGATGCTCCGTGGGCTTCTTCTGGTCCAAAAACAATCTCCGTGAATTTTCAGGTCAATTGGACTCCGTTTGGTATTCCTTTTCTGTAAAACTATAAAACAAGGAAAACACAAAAACTGGCACTGGCTCTAGGCTAATAGGTTAGTCCCAAAAATCATATACAATAGCATATAGATGCATATAAAACATCCAAGATGGATAATATAATAACATGGAACAATAAAAATTATAGATACATTGGAGACGTATCAAGCATCCCCAAGCTTAATTCATGCTCGTCCTTGAGTAGGTAAATGATAAAAACAGAATTTTTGATGTGGAATGCTACCTAACATATTTAACAATGTATTTTTCTTTATTGTGGCAAGAATGTTCAGATCCATAAGATTCAAAAAAAAGTTTAGTATTGACATAAAAACAATAATACTTCAAGCATACTAATAAAGCAATCATGTCTTCTCAAAATAACATGGCCAAAGAAAGTTATCCCTAGAAAATCATATAGTCTGGCTATGCTGCATCTTCATCATATAAAATATTCAAATCATGCACAACCCCGATGAGAAGCTAAGCAATTGTTTCATACTTTTGATGTTCTCAAACTTTTTCAATCTTCACGCAATAC
Source organism: Triticum dicoccoides (assembly GCF_002162155.2). NCBI lineage: Eukaryota > Viridiplantae > Streptophyta > Magnoliopsida > Poales > Poaceae > Triticum > Triticum dicoccoides. The sequence continues at coordinate 475,445,788 of NC_041391.1, read as the reverse complement.
ATGAGTGTGAGCCGTGGACATGGCATTATAGGTGGAATAGAAAAATGTGGTTGTGGAGAAGACAAATAGAGGGAGATAGTCTCACATCAACTAGGCGTATCAACTGGCTATGGAGATGCCCATCAATAGATAACAATGTGAGCGAGTAGGGATTGACATGCAACGGATGCACTAGAGCTATAAGTGTATGAAAGCTCAAAAAGAAACTAAGTGGGTGTGCATCCAACTCGCTTGCTCACGAAGACCTAGGGCAATTTGAGGAAGCCCATCATTGGAATATACAAGCCAAGTTCTATAATGAAAAATTCCCACTAGTATATGAAAGTGACAACATAGAGACTCTCTAGCATGAAGATCATGGTACTACTTTGAAGCACAAGTGTGGTAAAAGGATAGTAGCATTGCCCCTTCTCTCTTTTTTCTCTCATTTTGTTTTTGTTTTTTGGGCCTTCTTTTTTTGGCCTGTTTTTTTATTTTTTATTTTTCGTCCAGAGTTTCAGCCCGACTTGTGGGGGAACCATAGTCTCCATCATCCTTCCCTCACTGGGACAACGCTCTAATAATGATGATCATCACACTTTTATTTACTTACAAGTCAAGAATTACAACTCGATACTTAGAACAAAATATGACTCTATATGAATGCCTCTGGCGGTGTACCAGGATGTGCAATGAATCAAGAGTGACATGTATGAAAGAATTATGAAAGGTGGCTTTGCCACAAATACGATGTCAACTACATGATCATGCAAAGCAATATGACAATGATGAAGCGTGTCATAATAAAACAGAACGGTGGAAAGTTGCATGGCAATATATCTCGGAATGTTTATGGAAATGCCATAGTAGGTAGGTATGGTGACTGTTTTGAGGAAGGTATATGGTGGGTGTATGATACCGGCAAAAGTTGCACGGTACTAGAGAGGCTAGCAATGGTGGAAGGGTGAGAGTGCGTATAATCCGTGGACTCAACATTAGTCATAAAGAACTCACATATTCATTGCAAAATTCTATTAGTTATCGAAACGAAGTACTACGCGCATGATCCTAGGGGGATAGATTGGTAGGAAGACAATCGCTCGTCCCCGACCACCACTCATAAGGAAGACAATCAAAAAATAAATCATGCTCCGACTTCATCACATAACGGTTCACCATACGTGCATGCTACGTGAATCACAAACTTTAACAGAAGTATCTCTCAAATTCACAACTACTCACTAGAATGACTCTAATATCACCATCTTCATATCTCAAAACAATTATAAAGAATCAAACCTCTCATAGTATTCAATGCACTTTATATGAAAGTTTTTATTATATCCCTCTTAGATGCCTATCATATTAGGACTAAATTCATAACCTAAGCAAATTACCATGTTGTTTAAGACTCCCAAAATAATATAAGTGAAGCATGAGAGTTCAACTATTTCTTCAAAATAAAACCACTGTCGTGCTCTATAAGATATAAGTGAAGCACTAGAGCAAACGACAAACTACTTCCAAAGATATAAGTGAAGATCAATGAGTAGTTGAATAATTATGCAACTATGTGAAGACTCTCTAACATTTAAGACTTTCAGATCTTAAGTAATTTATTCAAACAGCAAGCAAATCCTAATAAAATAAAATGACACTCCAAGTAAAACACATATCATGTGGTGAGTAAAAATATAGCTCCAAGTAAAGTTACCGATGAACGAAGACGAAAGAGGGGATGCCATCCGGGGCATCCCCAAGTTTAGGATCTTGGTTGTCCTTGAATATTACCTTGGGGTGCCTTTGGCATCCCCAAGCTTAGGCTCTTGCCACTCCTTATTCCATACTCCATCGAAACTTCACAACACAAAACTCAAGAGAAAACTCATAAGCTCCGTTAGTATAAGAAAATAAGATCACCACTTTTGGTACTGTTGTGAACTCATTCTAAATTCATATTGGTGTTATATATACTGTATTCCAACTTCTCCATGGTTCCTACCCTTCGATACTACTCACAGATTTATCAAAATAAGCAAACAACACATAGAAAACAGAATCTGTCAAAAACAGAACAGTCTGTAGTAATCTGGAAACTTTCCATACTTCTGTAACTCCAAAGATCCTGAGAAATTAGTAAGTCATAAGAATTTTTTTATTAATCTTCTGCAAAAATAACCAACTTGAAATCATGCTTCTGTGAATTATTAAAATTGTTTTCACGAGCGCAAAAGTTTCTATTTTTCAGCAAGATCAAATCAACTATTATCGTAAGACATCCCAAAGGTCTTACTTGGCACCTTATTGAAACAAAAGCTATAAAGCATGATGACTACAGTAGCATAATCATGTAAACACAGATAAACAGTAAGGGTAAATATTGGTTTGTCTCCCAACAAGTACTTTTCTTTAATTCCTTTTTAGCTAGGCATGATGATTTCAATGATGCTCACAAGAAAGATAAGAATTGAAACACAAAGAGAGCATCATGAACAATATGACTAGCACATTTAAGTCTAACCCACTTCCTATGCCTAGGGATTTTGTGAGCAAACAACTTATGGGAACCAGAATCAACTAGCATAGGAAGGTAAAACAAGCATAACTTCAAGATTTTCAACACATAGAGAGGAAACTTAATATTATTGCAACTCCTACAAGCATATATTCCTCCCTCATAACAATTTTCAGTAGCATCATGAATGAATTCAACAATATAACCATCACATAAAGCATTATTTTCATGATCCCCAAGCATATAAATTTTATTTCTCTCCACATAAGCAAAATTATTGTCATTCGGAATAGTGGGAGTATCATAAGAAACTCGAATACTATAAATTGTTTCCACATTAAAAGAGTTATGTTCAGAAAAAGGGTAATCATAATCATGACAAGTTTTATGAATATAATCATCACTACTTTTTATAACATAAGTGTCATCACAATAATCATCATAAGTAGCAACTTTGTTCTCATCATAATCAATTGAAACCTCTTCCAAAATAGTGGAATCATTACTAAATAAAGTCATGAACTCTCCAAATCCACTTTCATCAATATAATCATCATAAATAGGAGGCGTGCTATCATCATAATAAACTTGGGAGGATAAAAATATCATATTCAATAGGCATATCATCCACAAGCTTGGGACAAACATTAATTGCAGCAAATAAATACTCAAACATGTCATTCTCATCAAACATAGCATCCCCAAGCTTGGGCCTTTGCATATCATAAGCATAATCACTCTCATCGTTAATAGTATGGATAGAACCAATAGTATAGAAATTATTGTCATTACAATGAGTAATAGGCATAACAATAATAGGAGCAACATCATTTGGGAGGGATACCTTTTTACCCTTGCTTTTCTGTCTTTTCTTTTTCTTCTTCACATCATGTGTGGGTTTAATCCTCTTTCTCGAGCTCGTTATTAATGAGATTGGTTGAATAGAAAGCTCCTCCTCATTACCTGATTCATCATAAGAAAGAATAGGAGGATATGGGGAAACTTATTCCCTTTCATTTGTATTCTCTTCATCTTCTATTTGTTTTCTTGTTTTTATGTAATTGGCAATATAAGGATTTTCAATGCAATTTACCGCACAATACATATAATTTTCCTCTAGATCAAAAGCAAGAAATATCTCAAGGTTATATTCTGGAATGCCCTTAGTTATACGTTTCATTTCTTCATATCCCAGAAGCAAACTAAGTTCATTATGATGCGTAAGGGAATTCAAGTCATCACAATTTTTGGACACGATTTGATCATGAAACAATTTGCATTGGAGATTTAAATGACCATGTTCATTGCAAAGTTCACAAGGATGGCTAAAAATATTAAATTTTCCAGCACAAACATCTAGCCTCTCTTGCAAACATTTAGTTTCTAAATACTTATGCCTCTTGCAAAATCTATCTTCCCTATTTGGTGTGTACTTGCAAAGTCTATGCACTCCACAAAAGTTGACATGCTTATAAGAGACATTTTTATCATGACTAGTGCAATCATCATTAGTACTATGGATATTCAAAGAGTTCACACTAACAACATTGCAATCATGCTCATCATTCAAAGATTGTATGCCAGTATTGCATTCTTCTTCTAACACTTTGGCACAATTATCGGAATCCTTATTTTCATGGAAGACATTAAAAGGATGAAGCATATGGGGCACCCTCAATTCCATTTTTTGTAGTTTTTCTTTTATATACCAAACTAGTGATAAAACAAGAAACTAAAAGATTCGATTGCAAGATGTAAAGATATACCTTCAAGCACTCACCTCCCCGGCAATGGCGCCACAAAAGAGCTTGATGTCTACTACACAACTTTCTTCTTGTAGACGTTGTTGGGCCTCCTGATACGTCTCCGTCGTACTTATAATTTTTGATTGTTCCATGCCAATATTCTTCAACTTTCTATACTTTTGGCAACTTTTTATACTATTTTTCGGACTAACATATTGATCCAGTGCCTAGTGCCAGTTCCTGTTTGTTGCATGTTTTATGTTTCGCAGAAACCCAATATCAAACAGAATCCAAACGGGGTAAAAATGGATGGAGAATTATTTTGGAATATTTGGGATTTTCCGGAGGAAGAATCAACGCGAAACGGTGCCCGAGGTGGCCACAAGACAGGGGGGCATGCCCTCCCCCTGGGCGCGCCTGGCACTCTCGTGGGCCACCCGTAAGGCAGTTAACGCTCTTCTTTTACCGCAAGATAGCTAATTTTATGAGAAAAATCTGGGCGAAAAATTCACCCCAATCGGAGTTATGGATCTCCGGATATAAAAGAAACGGTGAAGGGGAAGGATATGGGAATGCATAAACAGAGAGAGACAGAGAGATAGATCCAATCTCGGAGGGGCTCTCGCCCCTCCCACGCCATGGGAGCCAAGGACCAGAGGGGAAACCCTTCTACCATCTAGGTAGGAGGTCAAGGAAGAAGAAGAAGAAGAAGGGGGATCTCCCCCCCCCCCTTGCTTCCGGTGGTGCCGGAACGCCGACGGGGGCCATCATCATCACCGTGATCTTCACCAACAACTTCACCGCCTTCATTACCAACTCTTCCCCCTCTATGTAGCGGTTTAACCCCTCTCTTACCCGCTGTAATCTCTACTTAAACATGGTGCTCAACGCTATATATTATTTCCCAATGATGTATGGCTATCCTATGATGTTTGAGTAGATCTGTTTTGTCCTATGGGTTAATTGATGATCATTATTGGTTTGAGTTGCATGTTTTATTATTGGTGTTGTCCTATGGTGCTCTTCGTGTCGCGCAAGCATGAGGGATTCCTGCTGTAGGGTTCGCAATATGTTCATGATTTGCTTATGGTGGGTGGCGTGAGTGAACAGAAGCACAGACCCGAGTAAGTAGGTTGTTTGCGTATGGGATAAAGAGGACTTGATACTTTAATGCTATGGTTGGGTTTTACCTTAATGATCTTTAGTAGTTGCGGATGCTTGGTAGAGTTCCAATCATAAGTGCATATGATCCAAGAAGGGAAAGTATGTTAGCTTATGCCTCTCCCTCAAATAAAATTGCAATAGTGATTACCGGTCTAGTTATCGATTACCTTGGACAAATAACTTTCTCGTGACAAAAAGCTCTCTACTAATACTTACTTTATTGCTTATTTATCTAAACAGCCCCTAGTTTTTATTTATGTGCACTTTATTATCTTGCAAACCTATCCTATCACACCTACAAAGTACTTCTAGTTTCATACTTGTTCTAGGTAAAGCGAGCGTCAAGCGTGCGTAGAGTTGTATTGGTGGTCGATAGAACTTGAGGGAATATTTATTCTACCTTTAGCTCCTCGTTGGGTTCGACACTCTTACTTATCAAAAACTGTTGCGATCCCCTACACTTGTGGGTCATCAAGACCTTTTTCTGGCGCCGTTGCCGGGGAGTCATAGCGTGGGGTGAATACTCTCGTGTGTGCTTGTTTGCTTTATCACTAAGTCATTTTTATTTGTTGTTCTTAGTTATTTTCTATCTTTAGTTATGGGTAGGAAAAGCAAAATACCAAAAAAATTAGTTGTACCTACCGCACCAATGGTTGAAGAACCACTTAAGATCTATCACACTCCTGAAGCTTTTTACTTGGATCATCTTCGATCCCTTTGTGCTCGTGCTGAAACCCCGACTAGCTTAGTTGAGGGAAAATCTTTAGATGAGCATGCTTGTTATGTGCGACATCGTATATCTGAAAAAGGGAAACTTTTACTGGATCAAATTCATCGGTTGCAATGCTATGCTTGGAATTTATGTGAAATATATGGTGTTACTTGTTATTCTGAAAACCCTAAGAAACACCTTCCCTACCAATCTGAGTTTATTGATAATGGGATCGTATCTTCTATGCTAAGGGTGTTTATAATTACTATGATGTTCAACAAATTGAAGAATTTGTTGCTTTTAAGGGTGCTTATGAAATTGCTTCTTTGATTGAAAAGTATGATGCTACTCTCTACAAATCTGAAAATTTTGCCATATTTAAATATTGTTATGATAATTATGCTTCTAATGCCTATGTTAAACTCTATATTGAGGACTTCTCCGCTGTCCAAGAAGAGACTAATATTTTGCAGGAAGCTATGGAAGAAGAAGTTGATGAAACTGTGAGCTCATTGGATGAAAAAGATGATGAGGAGAGCGAAGAACAAAAGGAGGAAGAGCGGATTGATCACCCATGCCCACCTTCTAATGAGAGTAACTCTTCAACTCATACATTTTTTAATTCCCCTTCATGCTTATGAAGGATGATTGCTATGATGATTGCTATGATCCCGTTGATTCTCTTGAAATATCCCTTTTTGATGATGCTTGCTATGCTTGTGGCCAAGATGCCAATATGAATCATGCTTATGGAGATGAACTTGCTATAGTTCCTTATGTTAAACATGAAATTGTTGCTATTGCACCCACGCCATGATAGTCCTATTATCTTTTTGAATTCTCCCGACTACACTATATCGGAGAAGTTTGCGCTTAGTAAGGATTATATTGGTGGGTTGCCTTTTACCGTTGCACATGATGATTTTGATGAATATAATATGCATGTGCTTGCTTCTCCTACTTGCAATTATTATGAGAGAGGAACTGCATCTTCGCCTCTTTATGTTTCCAACATGATAGAATTGCAAGAATGTGCTTATACTATGCATTGGCCTTTACTTGGTGTGCATGAATTGTTCTTTTATGACATGCCGATGCATAGGAAGAGAGTTAGACTTCGTTGCTGCATGATATATGTTACTTTATGCTCACTACTAAATTACAAATCATTGTTAATTAAAATTGTCTTTGATATACCTTGGGATCCGGGTGGATCCATTACTTGAGCACTATATGCCTAGCTTAATGGCTTTAAAGAAAGCGCTGCCAGGGAGACAACCCGGAAGTTTTAGAGAGTCATTTATTTCTGTTGAGTGCTTTTTTATAGTTTAAAAACACAAAAAATAAAGAAGGGAACCTAAAGACTTTTCAAAAAGGAAAGTGAAAGTGAGAAAGACAAGCATTGTTGAAGTGGGAGCTAGCCTTGAACTTTGTTCATGCTCACGAAAACTTTGTGAATCTTGATTACATAAAATTTTCATCAAAAATAATTATTCCCTTGTAAAATTCCATTGTATTATAAAAATAATGTGCCAAGGTTTGCCTTTAGGATGTTTACAATGCTTGTTGGTTTATACGGTGCATGACAGAAACTTTGTCTGTAGTGCGTGATTTTACATTCTTAATCAAAAGTCAAATGGTTCTGATTCTTTTTGCACTGTCTTTCTGTACAAATTGTTTACTTTTCCTAATTTTGGTAGATTTTTTGGAGTACTAGAAGTATGGTGAATGTTCATATTTCTACAGACTGTTCTGTTTTTGACAGATTCTGTTTTTGACGCAAAGTTTGCTTGTTTTGATGAATCTATCAATTTATATCAGTGGATTAAGCCATGGAAAAGTTATATTACAGTAGACAAAATGCAAAAACAAAATATGAATTGGTTTGTAACAATACTTAGATTAGTGATTTGCTTTATTATACTAACGGATCTTACCGAGTTTTCTGTTGAAGTTTTGTGTGGATGAAGTATTTGATCGAGGAGGTCTTTATATGAGGAAAAGGAAGAGAGGCAAGAGCTCAAACTTGGGGATGCCCAAGGTACCCCAAGTAAATATTCAAGGAGACTCAAGCGTCTAAGCTTGGGGATGCCCCAGAAGGCATCCCCTCTTTCTTCAACAAGTATCGGTATGTTTTTGTATTCGTTTCGTTCATGCGATATGTGCAAGTCTTGGAGCGTCTTTTGCATTTAGTTTTCATTTTTATGCACCATGCTGGTATGAGATAGTCCTTGGTTTATTTATAGAATTCTCATTGCACTTCACTTATATCTTTTGAGTATGGCTTTATAGAATGCTTCATGTGCTTCACTTATATCATTTGAAGTTTGGATTGCATGTTTCTCTTCACATAGAAAACCGCCATTTGTAGAATGCTCTTTTGCTTCACTTATATTTGTTAGAGCGTGGGCATATCTTTTGTAGAAATAATTAAACTCTCTTGCTTCACTTATATCTATTTAGAGAGATGATAGGAATTGGTGATTCACATGGTTAGTCATAAAATCCTACATAAACTTGTAGATCGTTGAATATGATATGTTTGATTCCTTGAAATAGTTTTGCAATATAAAGATGGTGATATTAGAGTCATGCTAGTGGGTGGTTGTGGATTGTAGAGACACTTGTGTTGAGGTTTGCAAGTCCCGTAGCATGCACGTATGGTAACCGTTGTGTGACAAATTTGAAGCATGGGGTGTTTCTTTGATTGTCTTCCTTATGAGTGGCGGTCGGGGACGAGCGATGGTATTTTCCTACCAATCTATCCCCCTAGGGGCATGTGTAGTAGTACTTTGCTTTGAGGGCTAATAAAATTTTGCAATAAGTATATGAGTTCTTTATGACTAATGTGAGTTCATGGATTATACGCACTTTTACCTTTCCATCATTGCTAGCCTCTTCGGTATCATGCATTGCCCTTTCTCACCTCGAGAGTTGGTGCAAACTTCGCCGGTGCATACAAAACCCCGTGATACGATACGCTCTACCACACATAAACCTCCTTATATCTTCCTCAAAACAGCCACCATACCTACCTATCATGGCATTTCCATAGCCATTCCGAGATATATTTCCATGCAACTTTCATCATCATCATATACATGACTTGAGCATTCATTGTCATATTGCTTTGCATGATCGTAAGATAGCTAGTATGATGTTTTCATGGCTTGTCCTTTTTTGATGTCATTGCTACGCTAGATCATTGCACATCCCGGTACACCGTCGGAAGCATTCATATAGAGTCATATCTTTGTTCTAGTATCGAGTTGTAATATTTAGTTGTGAGTAAATAAAAGTGTGATGATCATCATTATAGAGCATTGCCCCATGAAAAAAAAGAAAAAAAAAAGAAAAAAAAGGAAAGGCTAAAGAAGCCTAAATAAAAAAGGGGGCCAAAGAAGCCCACCCAAAAAAAGGAAAAAGAAAGAAAAAGAAAAAGAAAAGGGGCAATGTTACTATCCTTTTACCACACTTGTGCTTCAAAGTAGCACCATGTTCTTCATATAGAGAGTCTCCTATGTTGTCACTTTGATATACTAGTGGGAAATTTTCATTATAGAACTTGGCTTGTATATTCCAACGATGGGCTTCCTCAAATGCCCTAGGTCTTCATGAGCAAGCAAGTTGGATGCACACCCACTTAGTTTTCAATTTGAGCTTTCATACACTTATAGCTCTAGTGCATCCATTGCATGGCAATCCCTACTCCTCGCATTGACATCAATTGATGGGCATCTCCATAGCCTGTTGATTGGTCGCATCGATGTGAGACTTTCTCCCTTTTTGTCTTCTCCACATAACCCCCACCATCATATTCTATTCCACCCATAGTGTTATATCCATGGCTCACGCTCATGTATTGCGTGAAAGTTGAAAAAGTTTGAGAATACTAAAGTATGAAACAATTGCTTGGCTGACACCGGGATAGGCATGAGGGGTACCTTGTGTTAAGAAAAGGGAGCATACAAGACTATATGATTTTGTAGGTATAACGTTCTGGAAGCATTGATATTTTGAAAGACATGACTGTTTGTTGGGATGCCCTAAGTATTATTGTTTTTATGTCAAATGATAGACTATTGCTTGGAATCACTCGTGTCTTAATATTCATGCCATGATTAGACATATGATCAAGATTATGCTAGGTAGCATTCCACATAAAAAATGATCTTTTTTGTCATTTACCTACTCGAGGACGAGCAGGAATTAAGCTTGGGGATGCTGATACGTCTCCGTTTATCTATAATTTATGATTGTTCCATGCCAATATTCATCAACTTTCATATACTTTTGGCAACTTTTTATACTATTTTTGGGACTAACATATTGATCCAGTGCCCAGTGCCAGTTCCTGTTTGTTGCATGTTTTATGTTTCGCAGAAACCCAATATCAAACGGAATCCAAACGGCATAAAAACGGATGGAGAATTATTTTGGAATATTTGGGATTTTCCGGAGGAAGAATCAACGCGAAATGGTGCCCGAGGTTGCCACGAGACAGGGGGGCCGCGCCCTCCCCCCTGGGCGCGCCTGGCACTCTTGTGGGCTACCCGTAAGGCGGTTGACGCTCTTCTTTTGCCGCAACAAAGCTAATTTTATGAGAAAAATCTGGGCAAAAGATTCACCCCAATCGGAGTTACGGATCTCCAGATATAAAAGAAACAGTGAAGGGGAAGGATCTGGGAACACATAAACAGAGAGAGACAGAGAGATAGATCCAATATCGGAGGGGCTCTCGCCCCTCCCACGCCATGGGAGCCAAGGACCAGAGTGGAAACCCTTCTCCCATCTAGGGAGGAGGTCAAGGAATAAGAAGAAGAAGGGGGCTCTCTCTCCCTTGCTTCCGGTGGTGCCGGAACGCCGTCAGGGGCCATCATCATCACCGCGATCTTCACCAACAACTTCACCGCCTTCACCACCAACTCTTCCCCCCTCTATGCAAGGTGTAACCCCTCTCTTACCTGCTGTAATCTCTACTTAAATATGGTTCTCAACACTATATATTATTTCCCAATGATGTATGGCTATCCTATGATGTTTGAGTAGATCCATTTTTTCCTATGGGTTAATTGATGATCGTGATTGCTTTGAGTTGCATGTTTTATTATTGGTGTTGTCCTATGGTGCTCTCCGTGTCGCGCAAGCATGAGGGATTCCTGTTGTAGGGTTTGCAATTTTTTCATCATTTTCTTATGGTGGGTGGCGTGAGTGAACAGAAGCACAAACCCGAGTAAGTAGGTTGTTTGCGTATCGGATAAAGAGGACTTGATACTTTAATGCTATGGTTGGGTTTTACCTTAATGATCTTTAGTAGTTGCGGATGCTTGGTAGAGTTCCAATCATAAGTGCATATGATCCAAGAAGAGAAAGTATGTTAGCTTATGCCTCTCCCTCAAATAAAATTGCAATAGTGATTACCGGTCTAGTTATCGATTGCCTTGGACAAATAACTTTCTCGTGACAAAAAGCTCTCTACTAATACTTACTTTATTGCTTCTTTATCTAAACAGCCCCTAGTTTTTATTTACGTGCTCTTTATTATCTTGAAAACCTATCCTATCACACCTACAAAGTACTTCTAGTTTCATACTTGTTCTAGGTAAAGCGAACGTCAAGCGTGCGTAGAGTTGTATCGATGGTCGATAGAACTTGAGGGAATATTTGTTCTACCTTTAGCTCCTCGTTGGGTTCGACACTCTTACTTATCGAAAACTGTTGCGATCCCCTACACTTGCGGGTTATCACCTCCAAGTGCAGAGGTTTGTATAGTAGCAACTTTTCCTCAAGTGGATGACCTAAGGTTTATCAATCCGTGGGAGGCATAGGATGAAGATGGTCTCTCTCAAACAACCCTGCAACCAAATAACAAAGAGTCTCTTGTGTCCCTAGCACACCCAATACAATGGTAAAGTGTATAGGTGCACTAGTTCGGTGAAGACATGGTGATACAGGTGCAATATGGATGGTAGATATAGGTTTTTGTAATATTAAGTTATAAAAACAGCAAGGTAGCAAGTGGTAAAAGTGAGCGAAAACGGTATTGCAATGCTTGGAAACAAGGCCTAGGGTTGATACTTTCACTAGTGCAAGTTCTCTCAACAATGATAACATAATTAAACCATATAACAATCCCTCAACATGCAACAAAGAGTCACTCCAAAGTCACTAATAGCGGAGAACAAACGAAGAGATTACTGTAGGGTATGAAACCACCTCAAAGTTATTCTTTCTGATCAATCCATTGGGCTATTCCTATAAGTGTCACAAACAACCGTAGAGTTCGTAATAAAATAACACCTTAAGACACACATCAACCAAAACCCTATGTTACCTAGATACTCCAATGTCACCTCAAGTATCCGCGGGTTTGATTATATGATATGCATCACACAATCTCAGATTCATCTATTCAAACCAACACAAAGAACTTCATAGAGTGCCCCAAAGTTTCTACCGGAGAGTCAAGACAAAAACGTGTGCCAACCCCTATGCATAGATTCCCAAGGTCATGAAACCCGCAAGTTGATCACCAAAACATACATCAAGTGGATCACGTGAATATCCCATTGTCACCACAGATAAGCACATGCAAGACATACATCAAGTGTTCTCAAATCCTTAAAGACTCAATCCGATAAGATAACTTCAAAGGGAAAACTGAATCCACTACAAGAAGGTAGAGGGGGAGAAACATCATAAGATCCAACTATAGTAGCAAAGCTCGCGGTACATCAAGATCGTGCCAAATCAAGAACACGAGAGACAGAGATCAAACACATAGCTACTGGTACATATCCTTAGCCCAGAGGGTGAACTACTCCATCCTCGTCATGGAGAGCGCCGGGATGATGAAGATGGCCACCGATGATGACTCCCCCCTTCGGCAGGGTGCCGAAATAGGGTGCCGGAACAGGGCCCCGATTGGTTTTTGGTGGCTACAGAGGCTTGCGGCGGCGGAACTCCTGGTCTAGGTTCTGTTCTAGAAGTTTGGGGATATATAAGAGGTGTTGGCGTCGGGAACAAGTCAGGGGGTCCACGAGGCAGCCACGAGGTAGGGGGCGCGCCCTACACCCTCGTGGTCGCCTTAGGACTCTTCTGGTCCATCTTCGATGCTTCGTGGGCTTCTTCTGGTCCAAAAACAATCTCCGTGAATTTTCAGGTCAATTGGACTCCGTTTAGTATTCCTTTTCTATAAAACTCAAAAACAAGGGAAAATAGAAACTGGCACTGGGCTCCAGGTTAATATGTTAGTCTCAAAAATCATATAAAATAGCATATAAATGCATATAAAACATCCAAGACGGATAATATAATAGCATGGAACAATAAAAAAATTATAGAGACGTTCCAGATGTATCATCTGGTTGGAGGGACTTGTGACTAGACACTCTCTCCGTTCGATTCTCCTGGGTTGCTCAGACAAACTCACGTCAATTCAACTGAAGCAAGGTTGGGGTGGGGTGACTATTTATGGATTAAGCAATCACGAGAGTGAAATTACTAATATGGGTCTGCGCCTCTCAATGGTCAACCAACAAGTGTCCAACAGTCGGATTTGAACTCACATGACAACTTTACTTCAGGAACAAGGTCAAGAAGAACCTCGTCTCTGACTCCGAGTAAGAACATGGTGCATGAAGAGATTTCTCTCTACTTCACTAGGAGATAGTTAATGATTGAGCATTCAATAAAGATCCAAATCTTGTCTAACTTGGACGCCCATCTAAATAGTATGGTAGCCATATGACTCAAATGAAAGAAATGAAACTACGAAAAAGAGCTACGTCTTCTCGTTGTCTTCAATCTTCTTTGCCGCAGTCAATTGTTCCTTGAACAACACACCAAATCAATTGTTCACTCCGCATTTTTCTTCTCCTACATGCAATCTTCTTGACAGCAAACTCCTCACTAGCTCAGCAATCTTCTCTGCAACGTAGATAATCTCAATAACTCCGGGGACCATTTTACTATGTGTACACTAGCAAACACATTAATTCCTCAAGTATTTTGTGCAATAATCTTTAGAAGACTCAAGGGGCACTAGATTGCATATACAAGATTGTAGGCGTAGAAAACAAGGAAGCAATTGCTCAAGGACGAAAACACAAGTGCGCAAAACAAAAGCAAAGGAAAGATCTCTAGAGTTAGAGCATCTCTAAAAATCCCTAATCCTATAATTGAAAAACATATCCCATGTCCCAAAAAATGCTACTTTAATGGATTAAACTTTTCTTCATCTATAAGTTCCCCTAAAACTTAATCCCCAAATATTTTGGAACACCTTTTTACCTAAACTCATTTTAAACACAAATTATAAATAGTTCATTGCATAATTCGATTTACGTATCACATGAACATTATGCATATCATTATTAAACAATCTATGGTGTGCTATATTAACACTACATCAATGTCAAGCTAGGTTAAGCATCAAGATAAAACATAGAAAAACTACATACTAGATAGCTCTACTCATTATGGCCTAAACCAAGAATATCATCAGTGCAATGACCCCCACAAAATACACTGATGCTGCTAATCCAGAGAGTATGAACCAAATCATTACAACAACTAGAGTTGCAAGGGGAAGCGCCTTAAATTTTGTTTTCTTGCCTTGCATCTCGTTGATTTGGACATGCTTCTCGCGTGCATCTATCAGTGCATCATCTAGCTTCTTTTCAGTGATCGATTGTAGTAGTCTAACATTTGGTCTACGTAAAGGTTTACGAGATTGACCCATATGCATGTGCTACAAGTGAATCCTCTCAGGGCGCCTGTATGATCTGAGCAATGAGATTCTTATACCAAATTGCAAACATCAAGGATTTGTGTTATACGTTGCTTTCACGACCACCAAAATTCAAAAATTATCAAATCGAAAAAGTCTCAATTGGGATTCATGAGTGTGTGCAAGGTTTTTTTAAGGACACCAGAAGCCACTGGGGATCACTGGGTGCACACCAGATTTTGGGTGGTGATGTCTACTACGCAACCTTCTCCTTTGTAGACGTTGTTGGGCCTCCAAGTGTAGAGGTTTGTAGGACAGTAGCAAATTTCCCTCAAGTGGATGACCTAAGGTTTATCAATCCGTGGAAGGCGTAGGATGAAGATGGTCTCTCTCAAACAACCCTGCAACCAAATAACAAAGAGTCTCTTGTGTCCCCAACACACCCAATACAATGGTAAATTGTATAGGTGCACTAGTTCGGCGAAGAGATGGTGATACAAGTGCAATATGGATAGTAGATATAGGTTTTTGTAATCTGAAAATATAAAAACAGCAAGGTAACTAATGATAAAAGTGAGCGTAAACGGTATTGCAATGGTAGGAAACAAGGCATAGGGTTCATACTTTCACTAGTGCAAGTTCTCTCAACAATAATAAAATACTTGGATCATAAAACTATCCCTCAACATGCAACAAAGAGTCACTCCAAAGCCACTAATAGCGGAGAACAAACGAAGATATTATGGTAGGGTACGAAACCACCTCAAAGTTATCCTTTCTGTTCTATCTATTCAAGAGTCCGTAGTAAAATAACACGAAGCTATTCTTTCTGTTCAATCTATCATAGAGTTCATACTAGAATAACACCTTAAGACACAAATCAACCAAAACCCTAATGTCACCTAGATACTCCATTATCACCTCAAGTATCCGTGGGCATGATTATACGATATGCATCACACAATCTCAGATTCATCTATTCAACCAACACAAAGTACTTCAAAGAGTGCCCCAAAGTTTCTACCGGAGAGTCAAGAAGAAAACATGTGCCAACCCCTATGCATAGGTTCATGGGCGGAACCCGCAAGTTGACCACCAAAACATACATCAAGTGGATCACGTGATATCCCATTGTCACCACAGATAAGCACGGCAAGACATACATCAAGTGTTCTCATATCCTTAAAGACTCAATCCGATAAGATAACTTCAAAGGGAAAAATCAATTCATTACAAGAGAGTAGAGGGGGGAGAAACATTATAAGATCCAACTATAATAGCAAAGCTCGCGATACATCAAGATCGTGCCATAGAGAGAACACGAGAGAGAGAGATCAAACACATAGCTACTGGTACACACCCTCAGCCCCGAGGGTGAACTACTCCCTTCTTGTCATGGAGAGTGCCGGGATGATGAAGATGGCCACCGGTGAGGGATCCCCCCTTCGGCAGGGTGCCGGAACGGGCTCCCGAGAGGTTCTTGGTAGCTACAGAGGCTTGCGGCGGCGGAACTCCCGATCTATTGTGTTCTTCGATGTTTTTAGGGTATATGGGAATATATAGGCGAAAGAAGTCAATCGAAGGAGCCTCGAGGGGCCCACGAGGGTGGAGGGCGCGCCCAGGGGGGTGGGCACGCCCCCTATCTCGTGGCCTCCTCGACGCTTCCCTGGCTTGCACTCCAAGTTCCCGGGATTGCTTCTATTCCAAAAGTAAATTTTCCGAAGGTTTCATTCTGTTTGGACTCCGTTTGATATTCCTTTTCTTCGAAACACTAAAATAGGCAATAAAACAACAATATGGGCTGGGCCTCCGGTTAATAGGTTAGTCCCAAAAGTAATATAAAAGCATATAATAAAGCTCGTAATCATTCAAAACAGATAATAAAATAGCATGAATGCTTCATAAATTGTAGATACGCTGGAGACGTATCAGCATCCCCAAGCTTAATTCCTGCTCATCCTCGAGTAGGTAAATGATAAAAGAAAGAATTTATGAAGTGTGAATGCTAGAAGGTGCACAAGTTTGATCAATGATAATTTCAATCACCTTTTCTAGCATGATTATATGTCATAACAGTAGTTCATTTCATAAAACTTCTCAAGATCAAGTAACAAGCTATTCACATGTTAAAGCATAGACCATAAACTTTCTTGAAAACTAGAAAACTTCATTCTTAGTCATCAAACAATTACAATTCATCTTATTTTCAGGAAGGGTCTATGTCAGAGCTTTGAATTAGCAAACTCCACATACTCAACTATCATATAGGCTTCCATGATTGCTAACACTCACGCAATATTAATGGTTATGGAGTTTTAATCGGACACTGAGAAAGATAGGGGCTTATAGTGTTGCCTCCCAACATATTCACCTTTGGGTGGTGTCAACAATAATAGTTCATGCTAACTTACATCCAATTGGATATATATATCAGGATCTTTCCAACACGAGGTGCTTGCCAAAGGATAAAATGAAAAGGGGAAAGGTGAAGATCACCTTGACTCTTGCATAAAGTAAAAGATAGGCCCTTCGCAGAGGGAAGCAGAGGTTGTCATGCACTTTTATGGTTGGATGCACAAAATCTTAATGCAAAAGAACGTCACTTTATATTGCCACTTGTATATGGACCTTTATTATGCAGTCCATCGCTTTTATTGCTTCCATAACAAGATCGTATAAAGCTTATTTTCTTCACACTAATAGATCATACATATTTAGAGAGCAATTTTTATTTCTTGCACCGATGACAACTTACTTCAAGGATCTTACTCAATCCAAAGGTAGGTATGGTGGACTCTCATGGCAAAACTGGGTTTAAGGATATTTGGAAGCACAAGTAGTATCTCTACTTGGTGCAAGGAATTTTGGCTAGCATGAGGGGGAAAGGCAAGCTCAACTTGTTTGAATGATCCATGACAATATACTTTAACTGAGATGTGAGAAAACATAACCCATTACGTTGTCTTCCTTGTCCAACATAAACTCTTTATCATGTCATACTTAATGAGTGCCCACAATTATAAAAAATGTCCAAGATAGTATATTTATATGTGAAATCTCTCTTCCTTCAATATTCTTTCATGAATTGTTCAAATGACCAATACGATGTTTGCTAACCTTCAATAAATTTACAACCTCTACTTCTTAGATGTAAAGTCATTACTCATGGGATAAGCAAATGAAACATATAAAATTTCAGATTTATGACATTCAACTCATTCAACCATTTACTCATAGGATATAACTGAAGCACACGAGAAAATGTCAAACTACTCCAAAAAGATATAAGTGAAGATCAATGAGTAGCTAAATAATTATGTAACTATGTGAAGAATCTCTCTCATTTAAGAATTTCAGATCTTGGTATTTTATTCAAACAGCAAACAAAACAAAATAAAATGACATTGCAAGGATAGCACAACTCATGTGAAGAAGCAAAAACTTAGGTTCAACCGATACTAACCGATAGTTGTTGAAGAAGAAAGGTGGGATGCCTACGGGGCATCCCCAAGCTTAGATGCTTGAGACTTCTTGAAATATTATCTTGGGGTGCCTTGGGAATACCCAAGCTTGAACTTTTGTGTCTTCTTAAGTCCTCTCATATCATGGTTTCTCTATTTCTCAAAAGCTTCATCCACACCAAATTCAACAAGAACTCGTGAGATAGGTTAGTATAAACCAATGCAAAAAACCTTATCATTTTCTACTGTAACAAATCACTAAAATTATTATTCAACATTGCACACTAAATCCCTCTGCATATTTAATACTCCTATCCTCAAATAGAAACATTAAAGAAGCAAACATATGCAAACAATGCAAACATAACAGCAATCTGCCAAAACAGTACAATCTGTAAAGAATGCAAGAGTATCAATACTTCCCTAACTCCAAAAATTATAAGAAAAATACTAAGCTGTAGAAGATTTATTAGATCTCAATATGCAAAAAGTTTCAACATTATATCATTCTCTGACTTTTCTAGGGAATTTTAGCAACAGCGGTAAACTTTCTGTTTTCAAACAGCAACATGTATAGTAGCAAAATAAGCATGGTAAAGGCTATCCTTGACATTTTTATTGAAAATATAGATGCAAAACATTATTCTAAATAACATCAAGCAAAAGCTAACAAAATAAAATGACGCTCCAAGCAAAACACATATGATGTGGTGAATAAAAATATAGCTCCAAGTAAAGTTACCGATGAATGAAGACGAAAGAGGGGATGCCATCCGGGGCATCCGCAAGCATAGGCTCTTGGTTGTCCTTGAATATTACCTTGGGGTTCCTTGGGCATCCCCAAGCTTAGGCTCTTGCCACTCCTTATTCCAAAGTCCATCAAATCTTTACCCGAAACTTGAAAACTTCACAACACAAAACTCAACAGAAAACTCGTAAGCTCCGTTAGTATAAGAAAATAAAACCACCACTTAGGTACTGTAATGAACTCATTATAAATTCATATTGGTGTAATATCTACTGTATTCCAACTTATCTATGGTTCGATCTTCCGATACTACTCATAGATTCATCAAAATAAGCAAACAACACATAGAAAACAGAATCTGTCAAAAACAGAACAGTCTGTAGTAATCTGTATCAAACGTGTACTTCTGGAACACCAAAAATCCCACCAAATTAGGAAGTCCTAAGAAATTTGTGTACCAATCTAGAGAAAAAAGAATCAGATCGTAAGCACGTTTTTGTGAATTAAAAAAAATAATTTACTGTATGCAAAAGTTTCTGACTTTCAGCAGGATCAACACAACTATCACCATAAGCTATCCTAAAGGTCTTACTTGGCACTTTATTGGAACAAAAGCTATAAAACATGATTAATACAGTATCACAATCATGTTAACACACAAAAATAGTAAGGGTAAATATTGGGTTGTCTCCCAACAAGCGCTTTTCTTTAATGCCTTTCTAGCTAGGCATGATGATGACAATGATGCTCATATAAAAGATAAGAATTGAAACATAACGGGAGCATCATGAAGCATATGACTAGCACATTTAAGTCTAACCCACTTCCTATGCATAGGGATTTTGTGAGCAAACAACTTATGAGAACAACAATCAACTAGCATAGGAAGGCAAAACAAGCATAGCTTCAAGATTTTAAGCACATAGAGAGGAAACTTGATATTATTGCAATTCCTACAAGCATATGTTCCTCCTCATAATAATTTTCAGTAGAATCATGAATGAATTCAACAATATAACCAGCACATAAAGCATTCTTTTCATGTTCTACAAGCATAGAAAATTTACTACTCTCCACATAAGCAAATTTCTTCTCATGAATAGTAGTGGGAGCAAACTCAACAAAATAATTATCATGTGAGGCATAGTCCAATTCAAAACTAAAATCATGATGACAAGTTTCATGGTTATCATTATTCCTAATAGCATACAATTCATCACAATAATCATCATAGATAGCAACTTTGTTCTCATAATCAATTGGAACCTCTTCCGAAATAGTGGAATGATCACTAAATAAAGTTGACACTCTTCCAAATCCACTTTCATGTTCATCACAATAAGATTCAACATCCTCCAGGGATCACTACTTCCGAAAGTTGACACTCTTCCAAACCCACTTTCATCAATATAATCATCATAAATAGGAGGCATGCTTTCATCATAATAAATTTGCTCATCAAAACTTGGGGGACAAAAAATACCATCTTCATCAAACATAGCATCCCCAAGCTTGTGGCTTTGCATGTCATTAGCATCATGGGTATTCAAGGAATTCATACTAACAACATTGCAATCATGCTCATCATTCACATATTTCATGCCAAGCATTCTATGTAATTCTTCTTCTAGCACTTGAGCACAATTTTCCTTTTCATCATACTCACGAAAGATATTAAAAAGATGAAGCGTATGAGGCAAACTCAGTTCCATTTTTTGGTAGTTTTCTTTATAAACTAAACAAGTGATAAAACAAGAAACAAAAAGATTCGATTGCAAGATCTAAAGATATACCTTCAAGCACTCACCTCCCCGGCAACGGCGCCAGAAAAGAGCTTGATGTCTACTACGCAACCTTCTCCTTGTAGACGTTGTTGGGCCTCCAAGTGCACAGGTTTGTAGGACAGTGGCAAATTTCCCTCAAGTGGATGACCTAAGGTTTATCAATCCATGGGAGGCATAGGATGAAGATGGTCTCTCTCAAAAAACCCTGCGACCAAATAACAAAAAGTCTCTTGTGTCCCCAACACACCCAATACAATGGTAAATTGTATAGGTGCACTAGTTCAGCGAAGAGATGGTGATACAAGTGCAATATGGATAGTAGATATAGGTTTTTGTAATCTGAAAATATAAAAACAGCAAGATAACTAATGATAAAAGTGAGCGTAAACGGTATTGCAATGGTAGGAAACAAGGCATAGGGTTCATATATTCACCACTGCAAGTTCTCTCAACAATAATAACATACTTGGATCATATAACTATCCCTCAACATGCAACGAAGAGTCACTCCAAAGCCACTAATAGCGGAGAACAAACGAGGAGATTATGGTAGGGTACGAAACCACCTCAAAGTTACCCTTTCTGTTCTATCTATTCAAGAGTCCGTAGTAAAATAACATGAAGCTATTCTTTCCGTTCAATCTATCATAGAGTTCATACTAGAATAACACCTGATGACACAAATCAACCAAAACCCTAATGTCACCTAGATACTTCATTGTCACCTCAAGTATCCGTGGGCATGATTATATGATATGCATCACACAATCTCAGATTCATCTATTCAACCAATGCAAAGTACTTCAAAGAGTGCCCCAAAGTTTCTACCGGAGAGTCAAGACGAAAACATGTGCAAACCCCTATGCATAGGTTCATGGGCGGAACCCGCAAGTTGATCACCAAAACATACATTAAGTGGATCATGTGATATCCCATTGTCACCACAGATAAGCACGGCAAGACATACATCAAGTGTTCTCAAATCCTTAAAGACTCAATCTGATAAGATAACTTCAAAGGGAAAACTCAATTCATCACAAGAGAGTAGAGGGGGGAGAAACATCATAAGATCCAATTATAATAGCAAAGCTCGCGATACATCAAGATCGTGCCATAGAGAGAACACGAGAGAGAGAGAGAGAGAGAGAGAGAGAGAGAGAGAGAGAGAGAGAGAGAGATCAAACACATAGCTACTGGTACATACCCTCAGCCCCGAGGGTGAACTACTCCCTCCTCGTCATGGAGAGCACCGGGAAGATTAAGATGGCCACCGGTGAGGGATGCCCCCTCCGGCAGGGTGCCGGAACGGGCTCCCAAGAGGTTTTTGGTAGCTACAGAGGCTTGTGGCGGTGGGACTCCCGATCTATTATGTTCTTCGATGTTTTTAGGGTATATGGGAATATATAGGCGAAAGAAGTCGGTCGGGGGAGCCTCGAGGGGCCTACAAGGGTGGAGGGCGCGCCTCCTATCTTGTGGCCTCCTCGACACTTCCCTGGCTTGCACTCCAAGTTCCCGGGATTGCTTCTGTTCCAAAAATAACTTTTCCGAAGGTTTCATTCCGTTTGGACTTCGTTTGATATTCCTTTTCTTCGAAACACTGAAATAGGCAATAAAACATCGATATGGGTTGGGCCTCCAGTTAATAGGTTAGTCCCAAAAGTAATATAAAAGTATATAATAAAGCCTGTAATCATTCAAAACAGATAATAAAATAGCGTGAATGCTTCATAAATTATAGATACGTTGGAGACGTATCAGGCGGCATCGTCATCGGCGCTACATGATCTGCAGGGATATCCGACGGAGGTGTCATTGCAGCGTGATGATTTGCAGGAGTTTGTAGGCCACAACGGAGAGCTCACGGCCATGCCAACAGGAGAGGCGGGGAGCTCGTCCATGGTGGCGTTGCAGGGGTTGCCCCTCTTGCTCGGACCTGGCCTCTTTAGTGTGGCTTGGCCAGCTCAGTCCAAGTTGAGATGGAGACTAGCTTGATGGTGGGGGAAGAGGGTCCTCTTCTCTGGTTGGTAGTTTCCTTGCGTTTTGGCATCAGTGACGGTTTGGAACTTGCGTCCATGAAGGATCAAAGCGCCTCCCAGAGGGGTTGTTCTACCGCCTGGTAGATCGATGCCGATGGCCATGGGCATGGTGTCGTCCAAGCTCGCCAGGGAAAGAGTTGGGGCTTGCCTAAAGGCGGCCATCGGTAGTCAGTAGGTCGTGTCTCCTCTGTCCACCAGGACTGCCGGGGATGCAACAACGCATCATCATCTCACTGCCATGACTTGGTGGCTGGCGCAAGGCTAGGATGGAAGGAGGTGCCTTCTTCCCTTCCCTTTGTGGTTGGTGTGTTGTGATGTAGGTTCTAGGTTGAGTCTTGGGTACATGGATGTAGGGGCGGAGGCCTCGGGTGGCGGTCTGCATGGTTGGGTCTCCAACGAGTATCATGGCGGCAGTGATGGCTATATCACTTGGTCGCGTGGGCGATGAGGGGTGTGACGGCGGGTGGCTCAGGCTCATTCTCTTCCGTTGGTAGTGGTGATGCTCAAATTCTGATCTGGAGGATTATACTTATCACAGATGTCATGGGTGTCTCGTTGTGACACTGGTAAGTTGCCGAGCGAAAGCTCCGCGCTTTGGCGCCGATGGCGGTGATGCTTATGGGTGCCACACTCCTCTTGAGGACGACATTGTGGTTCTCCTACCCATGCCAGGGTTCCAGATGAAGACCCTTGGCCGTCTCGGACTCGACAGCGACGACACTTGGTGTCGTTTTTCCTCTTGAGGGCGTTGCCGTGATGATCTTACTTTATGTGTCTATCATAGCTTGCCACAGAACTAGTTAAAGCTTGCTAAGCATTTAACGGTTTAAAAGTAAGTAAAAAATATGAAATAAATAGGGGAGGCTCACTCTAATATAATAAGATGATCCAACGGTGTGATTGTGAAAATATGCATTTATGTGTCCTCACCGAGAAAACAAGCATTTCAGCTCACTGCAGGATCAATATATATTGAAACGTTTGTTCTTTTTCTTCAGGACACATCCAGTCATATTTTTTTAATCCCCCCGTTGGATCATGATATATTATAGGTGTGTTGGTTCAATATTTTTTTCAGGATTTTTGAGAACTTTTACACCGTCGAAAACATTAACTAGTTATGTGGCAAGCTATTGTACCCAATATATATATATATATATATATATATATATATATATATATATATATATATATATATATATATATAGAGAGAGAGAGAGAGAGAGAGAGAGAGAGAGAGAGAGTCATTTTATTTATCGCCTTTGGTGTTTTTCAGTGTGTTTTATATTATCATATTATCCCAGGGATGTGCTTTGTACGAGCGTTTCCTTATTGCTTTGTGTCGTTCAGGTGGGTACATTAGTTTGTGCTTTACTTGAAAAACGGCGAGAGCCTATTTCGTGGGACTAAAAATAGTCTAGAGTGTGGCTTTTTTTCGCGTGAAAGAGTGTGGCTTTTTAAGAGGTGCAAAGCTATAATTTGAAGGAGTTAGACGTTTAAGGAAACTCCTAGCTAAGGATTAAATTTTTTGAATTAGAAATTTTCTTTCTAAATATATTTCTTTGGGATCCGGTAGAACTTTTTATCTCACTTGGGGGCACACACCGTTAAACCGCACGGGTCAAATGATGAGGACGAAAAGGTGCAGGTCAGACAAGACACGCACTCTTCCGTGATACAGTATACTTGGGCCTCTGGGTACATCATGATGTCCCCGGCGGCTGGCTCAACTCGTCCCAATCCCAGCACTGTTATTATATTTCCAGCTCCAATTATTGGCACACGATCATCATGCGCGACCCTAGAGACGATCGACGCGGATGCCCTACACAAGCAGGGCGCCACTGTGCAGCATTGACATCCAAGTGGTACAGGTTCCTGGACCAGCCAACACAGGTACTTGCATTACTTCTGCCTCTGGTTCTCCTTGTCCGTGCGTGGTGGCATCCTGCCACTTTGCTTCTTTGACCTGAAATCTCCTCCTGCTCCGTGTATAGGCAAACAACTTTCCTTGTAGCAGGGCATGTACGAGTCGCTAGTCGGGTGGGCCGCCGCACAACCTCAGGAAGCTAGCTAAGTTTCAGTGCATCGGGTCCGGTGACATGAATTGCTACCTCCCTGTGATAACACTACTGTGTACTTTTCGGAATTACTTATTTGAAAATGGATGTATTTAGAATTAAAATACGTCTAGATGCATCCATTTTCAAGACAAGTAATTCTGAACGAAGGGAGTACAAGTCAAGAGCTAGTCAAATAACCAGGGGCATCACGGGCGACACGCACGTTAAATTCATGGGGCGGAGTCCATCTCAGATGACGTGCAGCAAACTTGAGGGTTCAGACGCGTGTTGGCTTCGCTGTCTGTTTGGTTGGTTTTTCTAACCTAGTACTGGGTTGGTAAGTAAACAACTACGATGCCGACCGCTCCGACTACTCACCTAAACGCTCCCAATCAGCGTAAACTAATGCGCACAAGAAGTTAAATTTCGTTGCGGCAATGATTCATGGCAATGCCATCGGATGTCCACCGCTGACTAGCCGATCCATGTAAATAGACTGGACAATATGCTCCGTCTGTTTAATCATTCCTATAGCCGGATATATACAGGCGGTTGGGTTAGCAGAGCCCGGGCATTCTTAACCAGTGGAATGCAGGGTAGGACCGGATCAAGAACAATTTACTGCTTAGTCTTATCTCTTTTTTTTTTACTCCGTCAGTTCCTAAATATAAGTCTTTAGGGAACAATAAAAGACTACGTACGGAGCAAAATGAGTGAATTTGCACTCTAAAGCATGTCTACATATATCTGTATGTAGTTCATAGTGGAATCTCTAAAAAGACTTATATTTAGGAACGGAGGGAGTATCTTTTAAAATTAAATTCAGAGTTGACGAGGCTGTTCCATTAGTTTTTTTTGCAGGGACATTAGTTCGTATTTGCTGATTAAATGTCTGGAGATTGAATTGGTCTATACCTCCGTTTGGAAGAAGTACTATATTTATTACTTGAATTATCATATACTCCCTTCGTCTGGAATTAGTTTCATCTGTTTGTGCGACAACTAATTCCGGAAGGAGAAAAGATGTTCTTTTATTGGCAGATCAATTACATATGTAGCGATTCGCAAAATAAAGTAAAATTGTAGTGTTGCACTAGTCCTTCAAATCTACTACATTGCAAATGCAACATGTAGACGACAAATACCTAGGACCGGCACCTGTATTCTAACAAAGCCATACTGACTATTCCAATGATACATTAGATCTACACATGCTCTCAGTCTTGCTTCCTCTAGGTCAAATGAAATAATTTCGCCTTTGTCCATGCACGTTACGTCCTACCCTACTAACCTGGCCTTTTCTACTAATACTTGGTGATACAGTGGCCAAGCGGTCAATGATATAGATGGTTCAGTTTTAACCACCCCTAAACTTTGTGAAGGACTAGTGCTTTTTTCACATCTGACCACCCCAAAGGTCCCAGTGAATAATGTACCATTAGATTTCTCTCTTGCCACGTTAACGTGTAATTTCTTACTCCGGTTCAAAGGTGCAATGTTCTTATCATGAATATATATACTGTACAATTACAAGGACAACGACGAACATGCAAGGAATGTGATTACTAAATTCTATGGTAAGTTTTTTTTTGAAACAGTTTGGATTCTATGGTAAATTCTATGTGTCACGTGGAAATTCGGTCAAGTTAATGCCTGTGCTGATATCTTATATCAGTCATTAACATTACTTTGTCACTTTTTTCAGGAAATGTGAGACAACTTTTTTTTTTGACGCGATGTGAGACAGCTATTGAATATGAGCTAAAGTCCAGGGTAGCAATTGTAGCATATAAAGATCTACTGGGCTTGTATCACCACACAAGAGCTAAGTTCGGCTCGGACAGATTCCTATTATGTAGGAATAGCCTAGAGTGCAACGGCTATTAGACCGGCCCAATACTGTAGCTAAGCGCTACTATTTTTTATCTGACTTTTTTGCCGATATTTCCACCGGCTTAGTGTTGGTTTTCTTTCGGTTTTACTCTGCTTTTATTCATTTATCCTATTTCCTTGTATTTTAGATTTTAGAATCCTTATTTCTTTCTTTGTTTTCTTTCCTTTTCTTTTGACACATATCCAATATTTTTATCCATATTGTACATTTTTCTTGTACAGAAGAAAATTGTTTTATATATGCTTAATATTTTTCAAATACATTATAAACATTTTTTAAATATATGCATTGATGAAAATTGTTTTTGACACACATTTTAGTTTTTTATACAGCTAAATCATTTTTATATGCATTTAAAATTTTAAAAATACATCATTCACATTTTCATATATATGTTTTGATGTCAATTGTTTTTCAAAAATATTGTGCATTTTTGTGTACAGCTAAAATATTTTTATATGCATTTAATTTTTTAACACGATTCTCATTTTTACAAATACATGTTTTGAATATGTGTTATATATATATTTAGTCGCACGTTGAAACTTTTTTTTTTTGCATGACAGGAAACATTTTTGTAAAAAAGTGAACTTCTTGTTTATGTTGCCTAAACTTTTTTAAATGCCACAACCATATTTTTAAACGTGTGAACATTTTCTTAATATAACATAGAGTTTTTCGAATAGTGTGAAACCGTTTTTTTAATTATATGAGCATTTTTAGATTGTATAATATTTTAAATGTCTCACGTACATTTTTTTAAACGCGTTAATATTTTTGAAATGTCACATATTAACTAAATAATTTCAGATATTAACTATAATACGGGAATATACAATTTATAGATACATGAACACTTATTTTCAAAATGGTCATGTACTTTATAAAGGTGTCCAAATATTTTAAAATTATGTTCATATTTTCCTAAAAGATGTTCGCCACATTTCTAAAAATGTTCACGTAATTGGAAGGCATCCATGCGTTTTATGAAAAACACGATGACTTTTTCAAAAATCTTGTGAGTATTTTTAGAATACATGGCGACCAATTTATGGATACACGACAAACTATTCAAAATATATGCAATCTTTTTTTAATGTGATGAAGAATTTGTATGTATAGTTGGAACATTCTTTAAATAGACATTGGACATTTTTGAAATGTGATGAATATTATTGAGATAAATGATGAACAAATTTCTATATTGTATGAGCATATGTTAAAACGTCATGAACAGATTTGAAATACAAGATGAGCAATTTTGAAATATACTATTATTTTTAAAAAGACATGGTGATTCATTTGTTGAAAACGACGTAAGTTTTATAATACGCAATGCTCATCTTTCAGAAAATACACACTGATTTTTCATATACCAGGAATATTATGAAAATAGACGATGAAAAGTAATAAACATAAGCAAACAAAATTATTAGGATAAAAATGAAAAAGGAGAAATGATAAAATATGACAATAAGAAGAATCAATGCAAAAATGTGTTCCACTTTAAAAAAACATGTTGAACAATTTATAAAATCAGAATTAAGAGTTTTTAACCAAAATTTATTTTTTCCAAAGTACGCGGTGAACGTTTTTAATATATATGAGACATTTTTACAAGACATTATGAACATTTTTAACATATGTAGTAAAACAGTACTATATCTGTCCGAGATAAAGGTCCGGCGAGCCATTGTACGTTATACGGATTTACAATGCAGTGGCGGTTAAACGGATAAGTTTGTTCCCTCGACCCCCCTGCAATTTGCTGCTTTAATTAGGATTGAGTTTTTTTTTCAAGTCTTTTAATTATGATTGAGTGCATGCAGCCATATACACTAGGTAGCCCACCGAGCATGCAGGCAGTTACAGCGCGAGCTTGGTCCCTCTAGATGCCGCGCAGCCAATCACCATGCTAAGAGTATCTCCAACCGCGTCCCCAACACGGTATTCCCAGACGATTTTTTCGCGCGGCATCGAAAAAATGGTCCAGTCATGTCCAAGAGCCAGTTTTTCGCCGGTTTGGGCCAAAATCAGCGCCGGCGGACTCAGTCCGAACCCGGCGCGCTGGGGGCGTCCAGGGGCGCCGGGGCGAGCGGTTTTGGCGCAAAAGAGCCGCTGGCCCGCTGAGTTAGCGAGACGCCGCTTCGTCGCCCTCATCGCCTCGGTTCCCGCGGGAATCAATGCTAAGGCTGCAGCGCTGCCGCGCCGGTCAGCCTCCATTGATGCCTCACGGGCGGGGCAGTGAAGACGCGGCCGACGCGCATCCCGCCCGCTCCCGCCACGCGTCCTCCCGCATGCCACCTCCCCGCCGCCCCGCTTCGGCTATAAAAGGCACCCACTCCCCGCTGATGAGCGCCAGAGCCTCCCTCTTTCCCTCTCGCAAAAGCCTTCTCCCCGCTGAGGAGCAAAGCAAACATGGCCGAGAGGTTCCCAGGCGATGGCGCAGCGGCGAACGGCTTCGGCCGCCGACACCTCCAAGAGCCGGAGGTGCGCCTCCTCTACGAGGCCGAGTACCCGGCACCCCTCACGTGCGCGTGCCGGGGGCGTGGAGGCTGAGCGCCGGCGGCGTCCCGGTGCCGCCGGTACCCAAAGGGGTGGCACGGCGAACGGAGATCGCCCGCATCTGCTCCTCCCTGACGGAGGAGCAGCGGAACCAGCCGAAGTACGCGCCCGACAGCAAAACGCTGTGGCCGATGTACTTCCAGCGCCGACGCGAGGAGCAGATCGCCTCTGTCAACGACGTCATTCCCCGCAGCCGCCTCAACGCCAAAGGACGACGCGAGTGGTCGGGCGTCCCCGGCCGCACCCTCGAGGCCGTCCGCGACCACATCGAGATCGGCAACGTGCCGCGGCTGGAGTACCCGACGCGGTCGTCCTTCTCTCGCCGCCGCGGCGGTTCCTGGATGCCGCGACTAATGGAGCCGGGGTCGTCCTTGTCGTCGGGCTTCGGCTCGCCGGCCCTCCACCCCATCAGGCCCAAGCCGGAGGCGACACTGCTCGGGCATCGCGCTCGCAGCGGCGCCCTCGTCATCAACGAGCCCTTACCGCCTGCGACGGCACCAGCGAGGCGCTCCCTACGCCTGGTCTGGCTGAAGCCCGAGCCGGGCTTGCTCCCCGTGAAGCCGGAACACGTCGACATGGTGTCCCCCGACGACTAGTCCGCCCTCAAATGGGCGAAGGAGGACTACGGCCGTGAGAAGGTGCGCCGCCAGCGCCAGGCGTACCTGGAGCACCAGGCCCGTCACCGCGCCGAGGCACGTCGCCGTGCCGAGGAGGGCGGCGTTATCGTCATCGAGAGCGATGAGGAGGGCGAGGCCGGGCCGTCAAGCGCCCCGCCACATGTCGGCGACCCCGGCCAGGGCTGTAGCAGGGACGTCGCAGGCGAGGCGCGCGACGACGACTACGACAGCAGCGACGGCGGCGACTACACCCGCTTCTACAGGCTTCTCGGCATGTAGACGGCGGCGGCGGCTAGGCTTTTTAGTTTGTTTTTTAAGTTAGGCGTAGTTCTTGGATGTTTTTACGTTTTTATACAAATTTCAATGAAGTATGGCCGAGTTCCTGCAAAAATCGCTGAGTTTGCAAAAATTTGAAATGAACTTCGCCGAACCCGCGGCGACCGTGGGCCTATGACTGGGAGTGAACTGAACCCCAGGGGCCAATCTAGCACCGGTTATCCACATGCCGCTCTTTTTCGGCGCCCTCGGGGGCCGAACGACTGGAGATGCTCTAATGACCACTGTCCATCATCTCCAAACCAGAAAGGGCAGCCACAATATGCTGCAATTGGCGTCAGGAAGCAGCTCCCCTGAGATACTGCACATGCCGTTGGGGGCCCTGACATGTGGGCCTGATTCCCAACGGGCCCACCTGTCAGTGGCCGAACGGTACCCTGCCGCACGGCAGAGGATCCGCGTCCTCGGCGTCATGGCTGCAGGAACCAATCGCACCGTGCTACATGCGTTGACGATGACCAGTGGGGTGTTGCGTCCGAGAGTAATTTTGCTAGAACCAGTCTATGGAGAAATTGAAAGCGGCAGGGTGATAAGCTGCAACCGATATTCACCGAACGTCCGCCGAGAATCGTTTTGCTGCAACCGGCTTTTTTTAAGCTGGAACGAGCATAATTTTGTGCTGGAAATGGCAAGAGTTTTTGCTGGAACGCAATTGGTTTTGCTGGAAACCGCTCCAGAAAATGCAGCCACCATTTTTTGATTTGCTGCCAACGGTGCCCAAAATTGCAACCATCGGCTTTTGGGTTTGCTGGAAGGAATTGACCAAAATTCTTCCACTCGGTTTGGGTTTTGTTGGAACCCGCTCCAAAAAATGCCACCGCTGGCTTTTTGGCTGCAAGCCATGCCGTCGTGTGCCATTGATGCTGCGACCCACGATGGTGCGCCATTGATGCTGCGACGGACAGTGCTGCCGTTGGCGTCCATGGTGCGATGAGCTACAACCAAGGGTGTGTGACAATTTTTGTTACAATCATCATCGGCGTTGGCTACAATGATGGCAGAATTTGCTACGACGACAATGGCCGGGCGTTTGTGATCAGCAAGGCGTCTTCCTCCATGGCGACACGGCGAGCCCGCGGTGGCCAGCGAGCGCGCGGTGGCCGAGGGACGAACGCGGCGGCCATGTGTTTTCTCTGTGATTTTGTTGTAAGGAAGGGATACACGAGGGAGGAAAGAGATGTTGACTCAGATTCAACGGTATGTGTCGCATCCGATGGCTGGGGCCGACCGACCAAAATTTCGACCGACGCATCGGTGCCTAGCAGTCGTCAATTTTTATTGTGCATGAAATTCTTTTATTTCCTTAGTACATGAACTTTTCTTTTGGGTTGTAAGAATTTTTTTAGCAAGACTTAAACAATATCGTAACCGGGTTGAGAACAATCTGTCGAATATCACCTCTATCCAAACTCCAAGGGGAGGGAAAGCCACGATGGTGCCTTCACGAAGGATGTGGCTCTCAAGGGAGTTGTGGCTGCCGGTGGTTATACCACGCTTTCACCCATGCTTGGATTCACAACATCTAGATGTATGCTACAATGGAGCCACCGGATGTCCATCACCTGTCATCATGCAACCTCTGATCATGGTGTAATAGCTAGTCCGCCACCACTCTCACTATCTTGGGCCATTGCGGAAGCGAGGGAAGAAAGCGTACCCATACCCTGCCGCCGGACAGCTAGGCAAAGACACAGAGCGTCTCCTCGAGACGAATCCGTCTCCATAGAATACCGCCCCAACGCGGGCTTCCTGCTGCTACCGAGGCGACGACGAGCGCTAGAGGAAGGAGGATGAAGAGGAACCCTTCACATGTGTCGCCCCCCGAGTCGGTCAAGCAAGGAGACACAGAGCGAAAGTGCTTGCTACTTTCTTGCAACGAATGCTGGTCGGTTGGGATAATGGTTTTCTGTTTTTGTGATATTTCATTGAAATTCACTGAATTCATTAATTTCAGAAGGCACTGAATATTCCTTTCCACCAGAATATTTCATTAATTTAAATAGTACTACCTTCGTTCCTAAATATAAGATGTCTTGGCAGTTTGATTTAAACTGCCAAAACGTATTATATTTAGGGATAAAGGATGTACAAAGGAATTCAAATATTTTTTTTAAAGTTTCAAATGTTTAATTAAATTTAAGTGTATGTTTCAGCCCTTTGTCCGAAACGAACCGAAAGCGCCAAAATTCATTTCGGTTGTTGCTCAAAGTGAAAGTGAAAACCATGTTTGGATCAAGTAAATGAGAACCTGGACCCCAAAAATACAGACCTCAAATATGGAAGCTAGCAGCTGTTGAAATTTGCTAGTGGGCTTTTGGCCCAAAGCCCAACTAAAATTCTGAAATTCTTTTGGCCCATTCATGCACACATGTGAGTGGAGTGAGTGAGGTTAAAATTTAGTCCCATCTCATAAGTTGAGAGAGAGTTGCACCTCTTTATAAGGTGAGCTCTTCTACCACTTGTATGAGCATGAGAAGAGGAGGCCTACACGCGCGCTCCTCCTCCTCGCTCGCCGCGCCGCGCCGCGCCGCGCCGCGCCGTGGGTTGCGGGATTGAGCCGAGCCGAGGACAGAGCTATGCACGTTGTCTATATTTTTGCTGCTCGGGAAAAAATAATGAGTTACCCGGCCCGCACTATATAGTCAGGCAGACGTCTACCCTAGCCGCCGCCGCTTCGTATGGTTTCTCACCAGCGCTCCAGATCATTGCGCCGCCAAGCAAGTCTTCTCCATCCCTCCTTTTGGCGTGCACCGGGAGAAGGGACAGCAGGCCTCCGGAACCCCGCCTCTCGTGATCCTGTACGGGAGAGGGGCGATCAGATTTTTGGGGAGCGCACTTGCGCGACTGCTGGCAGCGACGACTTCGCGAACGACGACTTCTTCCCCGACCTCGGCAACCTCATCCTCGACGACATGGGCGACAACGTCAATGCCGGCGGTGAAGGAAATATGCCCTAGAGGCAATAATAAAGTTATTATTTATTTCCTCATATCATGATAAATGTTTATTATTCATGCTAGAATTGTATTAACCGGAAACATGATACATGTGTGAATACATAGACAAACATATAGTCACTAGTATGCCTCTACTTGACTAGCTCATTAATCAAAGATGGTTATGTTTCCTAACCATAGACATGTGTTGTCATTTGATTAATGGGATCACATCATTAGAAGAATGATGTGATTGACATGACCCATTCCGTTAGCCTAGCACTTGATCGTTTAGTATACTGCTATTGCTTTCTTCATGACTTATACATGTTCCTGTAACTATGAGAAATATGCAACTCCCGTTTACCGGAGGAACACTTTGGGTACTACCAAACGTCACAACGTAACTGGGTGATTATAAAGGAGTACTACATGTGTCTCCGAAGGTACATGTTGAGTTGGCGTATTTCGAGATTAGGTTTTGTCACTCCGATTGTCGGAGAGGTATCTCTGGGCCCTCTCGGTAATGCACATCATTATAAGCCTTGCAAGCAATGTGACCAAATGAGTTGGTTACGGGATGATACATTACGGAACGAGTAAAGAGACTTGCCGGTAACGAGATTGAACTTGGTATTGGATACCGACGATCAAATCTCGGGCAAGTAACATACCGATGACAAAGGGAACAACGTATGTTGTTATGCGGTTTGACCAATAAAGATCTTCGTAGAATATGTAGGAACCAATATGGGCATCCAGGTCCCGCTATTGGTTATTGACCGAGAATGGTTCTAGGTCATGTCTACATAGTTCTCGAACCCGTAGGGTCCGCACGCTTAACGTTACGATGACAGTTTTATTATGAGTTTATAAGTTTTGATGTACCGAAGTTTGTTCGGAGTCCCGGATGTGATCACGGACATGACGAGGAGTCTCGAAATGGTCGAGACATAAAGATTGATATATTGGAAGCCTATGTTTGGATATCAGAAAGGTTCCGGGTGAAATCGGGATTTTACCGGAACACCGGGGGGTTACCGGAAACCTCCCCGGGGTTAATGGGCCTTAGTGGACCATGAGGGAGAAGAGGAGGGCAGGCCGCGCGCCCCTCCCCCCTAGTCCAAATAGGACAAGGAAGGGGGGGGGCGGCGCCCCCCTTTCCTCTTTCCCCTCCCCTCTTTCCTTCTCCACCAAGGCAAGGGCGCACCCCAAGGGGGCCGGCCGCACCTCCCCCTCCCTCCTTTATATACGGGGGCAGGGGGCACCCCATAACACACAAGTTGATCTACGGATCGTTCCTTAGCCGTGTGCGGTGCCCCCCTCCACCATATTCCACCTCGGTCATATCATCGCGGAGTTTAGGCGAAGCCCTGCGTCGGTAGAGCATCATCATCGTCACCACGCCGTCGTGCTGACGGAACTCATCCCCGAAGCTTTGCTGGATCGAAGCTTGGGGATTGTCATCAAGCTGAACGTGTGCTGAACTCGGAGGTACCGTACGTTCGGTACTTGGATCGGTCGGATCATGAAGACGTACGACTACATCAACCGCGTTGTCATAACGCTTCCGCTTACGGTCTACGAGGGTACGTGGACAACACTCTCCCCTCTCGTTGCTATGCCATCACCATGATCTTGCGTGTACGTAGGAATTTTTTTGAAATTACTACATTCCCCAACAGTGGCATCCGAGCCTGGTTTTATGCGTTGATGTTATATGCACGAGTAGAACACAAGTGAGTTGTGGGCGATACAAGTCATACTGCTTACCAGCATGTCATACTTTGGTTCGGCGGTATTGTGAGATAAAGCGGCCCGGACCGACATTACGCGTACGCTTACGCGAGACTGGTTTCACCGTTGCGAGCACTCGTGCTTAAAGGTGGCTGGCGGGTGTCTGTCTCTCTCACTTTAGCTGAATCGAGTGTGGCTACGCCCGGTCCTTGCGAAGGTTAAAACAGCACTAACTTGACGAACTATCGTTGTGGTTTTGATGCGTAGGTAAGAACGGTTCTTGCTAAGCCCGTAGCAGCCACGTAAAATTTGCAACAACAAAGTAGAGGACGTCTAACTTGTTTTTGCAGGGCATGTTGTGATGTGATATGGTCAAGACGTGATGCTATATTTTATTGTATGAGATGATCATGTTTTGTAACCGAAGTTATCGGCAACTGGCAGGAGCCATATGGTTGTCGCTTTATTGTATGAAATGCAAACGCCCTGTAATTGCTTTACTTTATCACTAAGCGGTAGCTATAGTCGTAGAAGCAATAGATGGCGTAACAACAACGATGCTACGATGGAGATCAAGGTGTCACGCCGGTGACGATGGTGATCACGACGGTGCTTCGAAGATGGAGATCACAAGCACAAGATGATGATGGCCATATCATATCACTTATATTGATTGCATGTGATGTTTATCCTTTATGCATCTTATCTTGCTTTGATTGACGGTAGCATTTTAAGATGATCTCTCACTAATTATCAAGAAGTGTTCTCTCTGAGTATGCACCGTTGCGAAAGTTCTTCGTGCTGAGACACCATGTGATGATCGTGTATGGTAGGCTCTACGTTCAAATACAACGGGTGCAAAACAGTTGCACACGCGGAATACTCGGGTTAAACTTGACGAGCCTAGCATATACAGATATGGCCTCGGAACACGGAGACCGAAAGGTCGAGCGTGAATCATATAGTAGATATGATCAACATAGTGATGTTCACCATTGAAAACTACTCCATCTCACGTGATGATCGGACATGGTTTAGTTGATTTGGATCACGTGATCACTTAGATGACTAGAGAGATGTCCGTCTAAGTGGGAGTTCTTAAGTAATATGATTAATTGAACTTAAATTTATCATGAACTTAGTCCTGGTAGTATTTTGCAAATTATGTTGTAAGATCAATAGCTTGCGTTGTTGCTTTCATATGTTTATTTTGATATGTTCCTAGAGAAAATTGTGTTGAAAAATGTTAGTAGCAATGATGCGGATTGGATCCGTGATCTGAGGTTTATCCTCATTGCTGTACAGAAGATTTATGTCCTTAATGCACCGCTAGGTGACAGACCTATTGCAGGAGCAGATGCAGACGTTATGAACATTTGGCTAGCTCAATATGATGACTACTTGATAGTTTTGTGCACCATGCTTTATGGCTTAGAATCGGGACTTCAAAGATGTTTTGAACATCATGGACCATATGAGATGTTCCAGGAATTGAAGTTAATATTTCAAGCAAATACCCGAGTTGAGAGATATGAAGTCTCCAACAAGTTCTATAGCTAAAAGATGGAGGAGAATCGCTCAACTAGTGAGCATGTGCTCAAATTGTCTGGATATTTCAATCACTTGAATCAAGTGGGAGTTAATCTTCCAGATAAGATAGTGCTTGACAGAATTCTCTAGTCACCATCACCAAGTTAGTAGAACTTTGTGATGAACTATAGTATACAAGGGATGACGAAAACGATTCCCGAGCGCTTCGTGATGTTCAAATCAACGAAGTTAGAAATCAAGAAAGAGCATCAAGTGTTGATGGTTGACAAGATCACTAGTTTCAAGAAAAAGGGCAAAGGGAAAGAAAGGGGAACTTCAAGAAGAACGGCAAGCAAGTTGCTGCTCAAGTGAAGAAGCCCAAATCTGGTCCTAAGCCTGAGACTAAGTGCTTCTACTGCAAAGGAACTGGTCACTGGAAGCGGAACTACCCCAAGTGATTGGTGGATAAGAAGGATGGCAAAGTGAACATAAATATATTTGATATTGATGTGTACTTTACTAGTGTTTATAGCAACCCCTCAGTATTTGATACTAGTTCAGTTGCTAAGATTAGTAACTCGAAACGGGATTGCAGAATAAACAGAGACTAGTTAAGGGTGAAGTGACGATGTATGTTGGAAGTGGTTCCAAGATTGATATGATCATCATCGCACACTCCCTATACTTTCGGGATTAGTGTTGAACCTAAATAAGTGTTATTTGGTGTTTGCGTTGAGCATGAATATGATTTGATCATGTTTATTGCAATACGGTTATTCATTTAAGTTAGACGATAATTGTTGTTCTGTTTACATGAATAGAACCTTCTATGGTCATACACACCAACAAAAATGGTTTGTTGGATCTCGATCGTAGTAATACACATATTCATAATATTGAAGCCAAAAAGATGCAAAGTTAATAATGATAGTGCAACTTATTTGTGGCACTGCCGTTTGGGTCATATCGGTGTAAAGCGCATGAAGAAACTCCATAAAGATGGATTTTCGGAATCACTTGGTTATGAATCATTTGATGCTTGCGAACCGTGCCTTTTGGGCAAGATGACTAAAAACTCCGTTCTCCGGAACAATGGAACGAGCTACTGACTTATTGGAAATAATACATACCGATGTATGCGATCCAATGAGTGTTGATGCTCGTGGCAAGTATCGTTATTTTCTGACCTTCACAAGATGATTTGAGAAGATATGGGTATATCTACTTGATGAAACATAAGTCTGAAATAATTGAAAGGTTCAAAGAATTTCAGAGTGAAGTGGAAAAATCATCGTAACAAGAAAATAAAGTTTTCGCAATCTGATTGCGGAGACGAATATTTGAGTTACGAGTTTGGTCTTCAATTAAAATAATGTGGAATAGTTTCACAGCTCACGCCACCTGGAACACCACAACGTTATGGTGTGTCCGAACGTCGTAACCGCACTTTATTGGATATGGTGCGATCTATGATGTCTCTTATTGATTTACCATTATCGTTTTGGGATTATGCATTAGAGACAGCTGCATTCACGTTAAAAGGGCACCATCTAAATCCATTGAGACGACGCCTTATGAACTGTGGTTTGGCAAGAAACCAAAGTTGTCGTTTCTTAAAAGTTTGGGGCTGCGATACTTATGTGAAAAAGTTTCAACCTGATAAGCTCAAACCCAAATCGGAGAAGTGCGTCTTCATAGAATACCCAAAGGAAACTGTTGGGTACACCTTCTATCACAGATCCGAAGGCAAAACATTCGTTGCTAAGAATGGATCCTTTCTAGAGAAGGAGTTTCTCTCGAAAGAAGTGAGTGGGAGGAAAGTAGAGCTTGATAAGGTAATTTGTACCTTCTCCCGAATTGGAAAGTAGTTCATCACAGAAATCAGTTCCAGTGATTCCTACACCAATTAGTGAGGAAGCTAATGATGATGATCATGAAACTTCAGATCAAGTTACTACCAAACTTTGTAGATCTTCCAGATTAAGATCCGCACCAGAGTGGTACATTATTCTTATTCTGGAAATCATGTTACTAGACCATGATGAACCTACAAACTATGAGGAAGCGATGATGAGCCCAGATTCCGCAAAATGGTTTGAGGCCATGAAATCTGAGATGGGATCCATGTATGAGAACAAAGTGTGGACTTTGGTGGACTTGCTCGATGATCGGCAAGCCATAGAAAATAAATGGATCTTCAAGAAGAAGACGGACGCTGATAGTAGTGTTACTATCTACAAAGCTAGACTTGTCGAAAAGGGTTGTTGACAAAGTTCAAGGTGTTGAATATAATGAGATTTTCTCACTCGTATCGATGCTTAAAAGTTTGTCCGAATCATGTTAGCAATTGCCACATTTTATGAAATTTGGCAAATGGATGTCAAAACTACATACCTTAATGGATTTTTTAAAGAAGAGTTGTATATGATGCAACCAGAAGGTTTTGTCAATCCTAAAGTTGCTAACAAAATGTGCAAGCTCCAGCAATCCATCAATGGACTGGTGCAAGCAACTCGGAGTTGGAATATACGCTTTGATGAGTTGATCAAAGCATATGGTTTTATACAGACTTTTGGAAAGGCCTGTATTTACAAGAAAGTGAGTGGGAGCTTTGTAGCATTTCTAATATTATATGTGGATGACATATTGTTGATTGGAAATGATATAGAAATTCTGGATAGCATGAAAGGATACTTGAATAAGAGTTTTTTTTAAAGAAAGACCTCGATGAAGCTGCTTACACATTGAGCATCAAGATCTATATAGATAGACGCTTGATTAGATTTTTCAATGAGTACATACCTTGATAAATTTTTGAAATAGTTCAAAATGGAACAG
This sequence comes from Triticum dicoccoides, assembly GCF_002162155.2. Taxonomy (NCBI): domain Eukaryota; kingdom Viridiplantae; phylum Streptophyta; class Magnoliopsida; order Poales; family Poaceae; genus Triticum; species Triticum dicoccoides. Next base: position 475,406,397 of record NC_041391.1, on the reverse strand, counting down.
TCAAAGAAGGAGTTCTTGCCTGTGTTACAAGGTGTGAAGTTGAGTAAGACTCAAGACCCGACCATTGCAGAAAATAGAAAGAGAATGAAAAGTCATTCCCTATGCCTCAGTCATAGGTTCTATAAAGTATGCTATGCTGTGAACCAGACCTATTGTATACCTTGCTCTGTGTTTGGCAAAGGAATACAATTTTGATCTAATAAGTAGATCACTGGACATGGGTCAAGAATATCCTTAGTGAGGACTAAGGAGATGTTTCTCGATTATGGAGGTGATAAAAGAGCCCGTCGTTAAAGTTACAAAGATGCAAGCTTTTACACCAATCCAGATGACTCTAAGTCTCAATCTGGATACATATTAAAAGTGAGAGCAATTAGCTAGAGTAGCTCCGTGCGGAGCATTGTGGACATAGAATATTTGCGAAATACATACGGCTCTGAATATGACAGACCCGTTGACTAAGCTTCTCTCACGAGCAAAACATGATCATACCTTAGTACTCTTTTGGGTGTTAATCACATAGCGATGTGAACTAGATTATTGACTCTAGTAAACCCTTTGGGTGTTGATCACATGATGATGTGAACTATGGGTATTAATCACATACAGATGTGAATATTGGTGTTAAATCACATAGCGATGTGAACTAGATTATTAACTCTAGTGCAAGTGGGAGACTGAAGGAAATATGCCCTAGAGGCAATAATAAAGTTATTATTTATTTCCTCATATCATGATAAATGTTTATTATTCATGCTAGAATTGTATTAACCGGAAACATGATACATGTGTGAATACATAGACAAACATATAGTCACTAGTATGCCTCTACTTGACTAGCTCATTAATCAAAGATGGTTATGTTTCCTAACCATAGACATGTGTTGTCATTTGATTAATGGGATCACATCATTAGAAGAATGATGTGATTGACATGACCCATTCCGTTAGCCTAGCACTTGATCGTTTAGTATACTGCTATTGCTTTCTTCATGACTTATACATGTTCCTGTAACTATGAGAAATATGCAACTCTCGTTTACCGGAGGAACACTTTGGGTACTACCAAACGTCACAACGTAACTGGGTGATTATAAATGAGTACTACAGGTGTCTCCGAAGGTACATGTTGAGTTGGCGTATTTCGAGATTAGGTTTTGTCACTCCGATTGTCGGAGAGGTATCTCTGGGCCCTCTCGGTAATGCACATCATTATAAGCCTTGCAAGAAATGTGACCAAATGAGTTGGTTACGGGATGATGCATTACGGAACGAGTAAAGAGACTTGCCAGTAACGAGATTGAACTAGGTATTGGATACCGACGATCAAATCTCGGGCAAGTAACATACCGATGACAAAGGGAACAACGTATGTTGTTATGCGGTTTGACCGATAAAGATCTTCGTAGAATATGTAGGAACCAATATGGGCATCCAGGTCCCGCTATTGGTTATTGACCGAGAATGGTTCTAGGTCATGTCTACATAGTTCTCGAACCCGTAGGGTCCGCACGCTTAACGTTACGATGACAATTTTATTATGAGTTTATAAGTTTTGATGTACCGAAGTTTGTTCGGAGTCCCGGATGTGATCACGGACATGACGAGGAGTCTCGAAATGGTCGAGACATAAAGATTGATATATTGGAAGCCTATGTTTGGACATCGGAAAGGTTCCGGGTGATATCGGGATTTTACCGGAACACCGGGGGGTTACCGGAACCCTCCCCGGGGTTAATGGGCCTTAGTGGGCCATGAGGGAGAAGAGGAGGGCAGGCCGCGCGCCCCTCCCCCCTAGTTCGAATAGGACAAGGAAGGGGGGGCGGCGCCCCCCTTTCCTCTTTCCCCTCCCCCCTTTCCTTCTCCACCAAGGCAAGAGGGGGGAGTCCTACTCCCGGTGGGAGTAGGACTCCTCCAGGCGCACCGCAAGGGGGCCGGCCGCACCTCCCCCTCCCTCCTTTATATACGGGGGCAGGGGGCACCCCATAACACACAAGTTGATCTACGGATCGTTCCTTAGCAGTGTGCGGTGCCCCCCTCCACCATATTCCACCTCGGTCATATCGTCGCGGAGTTTAGGCGAAGCCTTGCGCCGGTAGAGCATCATCATCGTCACCACGCCGTCGTGCTGACGGAACTCATCCCCGAAGCTTTGCTGGATCGGAGCCCGGGGATCGTCATCGAGCTGAACGTGTGCTGAACTCGGAGGTGCCGTACGTTCGGTACTTGGATCGGTCGGATCGTGAAGACGTACGACTACATCAACCGCGTTGTCATAACGCTTCCGCTTACGGTCTACGAGGGTACGTGGATAACACTCTCCCCTCTCGTTGCTATGCCATCACCATGATCTTGCGTGTACGTAGGAATTTTTTTTGAAATTACTACGTTCCCCGATAGGCGGTGCTGCTCCCGCTGCACCGTATGTGATTCTGTCATTTCTGTTTGAGATTGTGGTAGAATTCATGTTTCTAGTATGTGCCCTAGATGTGATCAGTTCATCTGCTATGCTAGTTCGCATGATTAGTTTAATCTCTGCTATTGCTGTCATGATCTATTTCCTATTTATTCGGATTAAATCTCGTAGTAATTTTCTCATATTTCCAACAATCTAAAAACCTGATTCTAGGGAATTTACTCCGAGTGGTTTTGCTGCGCATCTGAAGCCGCCTGCCTTTAAGGTGGCGCAATATAAGAGGTGGCGCACGAGAGCAGTCTACTGGTTTCAGATCATGGGCTGCTATGACGCCACTAAGGGCAAGCCTGAGGGCGATCTTAATCCAGCACAGCTGGAAGCTTTTGAGAAGATTTAAAGGCACTCTTCTGGGTGTTCTTGATGATTTCATTGTGGATTCGTATATGTCGTTTGACAACGGCAAGGACATGTGGGCTGCGCTCGAGGCCAAGTTTGGTGCCTCGGACGCCGGTAGCGAGTTGTACGTCATGGAGCAATTCTATGACTACAAGATGACTGATGAGCGCTCTGTTTTACAGCAGGCTTATGAGATACAGTCGCTCGCAAAAGAACTTGAGCACTTCAAGTGTGTATTGTCGGACAAATTTGTTGCCGGAGGCATTATCGCCAAGCTTCCACCTTCGTGGAACAATTTTGCTACTTCCCTGAAACACAAGAGACAGGAGTTTTCTGTTGCGGATCTCATTGGTACTCTTGATGTTGAAGAGAAAGCGAGAGCAAAGGACACACGTGCTCGAGTTGTCGAGGGAGCTTCTAGTGCCCACATGGTACAGAAGAAGAACTTCCAGCCCAATAAGTTCAAAAACAACAAGAACAAAACTCTGGGGAAAGGCAAGTTTGATACAAAGAACAAGCCATCACATTCTACCAACTTCAAGAAGAATTCTCATAAGAAGGGGAAGGGACTTTGCCATGTCTGCGGTGATCCTAATCACTGGGCTCCGAAGTGTCCTAACCGTTTTGAGGAGCGCGAACATGAGAAGGGTGGCAAGTTCGCTAATGTTGTCATCGGTGATACTGATATGAAGGAATCAGGGTACGGTATTTTTCCTACCATCCTTTCAGTATTTCAATCCCCTGATTGGTTAATTGACACTGGTGCCAATGTACATGTTTGTGATGACGCCTCCATGTTTTCTTCTTACCAGGCCACAGGGACTTCTCCCGTGCTGATGGGGAACGGGTCACATGCCATCGTTCGAGGTGTTGGTACGGTCGATCTGAAGTTTACTTTGGGGAAGACCGTGCGTCTGAGGAACGTTCATCATGTGCCGTCCATCAATAAAAATCTCGTTAGAGGTTCCCGTTTATGTCGAGATGGTTTTAAGTTGGTTTTTGAGTCCAATAAAGTTGTAATTTCCAAGTGTGGACAATTTGTTGGAAAAGGCTATGAGTGCGGAGGCTTGTTCCGCCTATCTTTGTCAGATATTTGCACTAAAGTTATTAATAATGTTTGCCATAATAATGAGTCAGATATTTGGCATGCACGACTTTGTCATATTAACTTTGGTTGCATGACGCGGCTAGCAAATATGAATTTAATTCCGAAAATCTCTACTGTCAAAGGCTCTAAGTGCCAAGTATGTGTGCAAGCTGAACAACCTCGCAAGTCCCATAAGACTGCAGAGGCAAGAGACTTGGCGCCACTAGAGCTTATACATTCTGATCTCTGTGAGATGAATGGCGTGTTGACAAAAGGTGGAAAGAGATACTTCATGACGTTGATTGATGACTCCACTAGATATTGTTATGTGTATCTTCTGAAATCAAAAGATGAGGCTTTAACTTACTTCAAAAACTATAAAGCTGAGGCAGAGAACCAACTTGATCGAAAAATTAAACGGCTTAGGTCCGATCATGGTGGAGAGTATTTTTCCAATGAATTTGATCTGTTTTGTGCGGAACATGGTATAATCCATGAGAGGACGCCTCCCTACTCACCTCAGTCTAATGGGGTGGCCGAAAGAAAGAACCGAACTCTAACTGATTTGGTTAACGCCATGTTAGACACATCGGGTCTTTCCAAGGAATGGTGGGGGGAGGCGCTAATGACCGCGTGTCATGTCCTAAACCGAGTTCCCACAAAGCATAAGACCATGACTCCATTTGAGGAATGGGAAAGGAAAAGGTTGAAACTCTCTTACCTACGTTCTTGGGGTTGTTTGGCGAAAGTCAATATACCAATTTCCAAGAAGCGCAAGCTTGGACCAAAAACCGTGGATTGTGTTCTTCTGGGCTATGCTTTTCATAGCATTGGCTATAGATTTTTGATAATAAAATCTGAGGTATCCGACATGCATGTTGGTACGATTATGGAGTCTAATGATGCAACTTTCTTTGAGGACATTTTTCCTATGAAGGATATGTCAAGTTCATCAAATCAGGAGATACCTATTCCATCTAGTGAGGAACTCACTGTAATTCCTGAACCCACCATTGCGATGGAACACGTTGAGAATCCTATTGAGGGTGACAATGAAACTCCTGTAAGGAGTAAGAGACAGAGGACTGCAAAGTCCTTTGGTGATGATTTCATTGTGTACCTTGTGGATGACACGCCCAGGACTATTTCAGAAGCCTATGCATCTCCTGATGCTGACTACTAGAAGGAAGCTGTTCGTAGCGAGATGGATTCCATCTTAGCTAATGGGACCTGGGAGATCACTGACCGTCCTTATGGGTGCAAACCTGTAGGATGTAAGTGGGTGTTCAAGAAGAAGCTTAGACCTGATGGTACGATTGAAAAGTACAAGGCACGACTTGTGGCTAAGGGTTATACCCAGAAAGAAGGTGAAGACTTCTTTAATACTTACTCACCCGTGGCTAGACTGACCACATTTCGGGTGCTACTATCACTGTCTACCTCACATGGTCTTCTCGTTCATCAAATGGACGTTAAGACGGCTTTCCTCAATGGAGAGTTGAAGGAGGAAATTTACATGGATCAGCCAGATGGTTTTGTAGTACCTAGTCAGGAAGGAAAGGTGTGCAAGTTGTTAAAGTCTTTATATGGCCTTAAACAAGCTCCTAAGGAGTGGCATGAGAAGTTCGAAAGAACATTAACTGCTGCCGGCTTTGTAGTAAATGATGGTGACAAGTGCGTGTACTATCGCTATGGTGGGGGCGAAGGAGTTATTCTTTGTCTGTATGTCGATGACATATTGATCTTTGGAACCAAACTTGATTTAATCAAGGAGGTTAAGGATTTCTTATCTCGCTGTTTTGAGATGAAGGATCTAGGAGTAGCTGATATTATCTTAAACATCAAGCTGTTGAGAGATGAGAATGGTGGGATCACACTGCTTCAGTCTCACTATGTGGAAAAGGTCTTGAGTCGTTTTGGGTATAGCGACTGCACGCCTTCTCCAACTCCATATGATGCTAGTGTGTTGCTTCGAAAGAATCGACAGATTGCTAGAGATCAACTGAGGTATTCTCAGATTATTGGCTCGCTTATGTATTTGGTGAGTGCCACGAGGCCTGACATCTCCTTTGCTGTGAGCAAGCTGAGTCGGTTTGTGTCAAAACCAGGAGATGATCATTGGCGTGCGCTTGAGAGAGTTATGCGCTACTTGAAGGGCACTGCGAGCTATGGGATTCACTACACCGGGTATCCAAGGATACTGGAGGGTTATAGTGACTCGAACTGGATATCTGATCCTGATGAGATTAAGGCCACAAGTGGTTATGTTTTTACACTTGGTGGTGGCGCTGTTTCCTGGAAGTCTTGCAAGCAGACCATCTTAATGAGGTCAACTATGGAAGCAGAACTCACAACATTAGACACTGCCACTGTTGAAGCAGAGTGGCTTCGTGAGCTATTGATGGACTTACCTATGGTTGAAAAACCAATACCCCCTATCCTGATGAACTGTGATAATCAAACTGTGATCGTCAAGATAAACAGTTCTAAGGACAATATGAAATCCTCAAGGCATGTGAAGAGGAGATTAAAATCTGTCAGGAAACTGAGGAACTCCAGAGTTATTACATTAGATTATATCCAAACGTCGAAAAACTTGGCAGATCCCTTCACAAAGGGTCTATCACGTAATGTGATAGAAAATGCATCGATGGAGATGGGTCTGAGACCCACCGCATGAGTTGTCCATAGTGGTAACCCACTCTATGTGATCGGAGATCCCGTGAAGTAGAAGTGAGAGACAAGCTGTTGGTCAGCTGGGAGGAGAGTATCCCTATATTAACTATCCCACTCCGTGAAGATGCAATACTCTCCTGGTCTGCATGGCAGGTTGATACTTATCTTAATGTGTTCCACGTGGCTTATTCGGGTAAGCAGAGATGTTGTCCTGCAAAACATCTTCTGAGGAACACACATATATGAATTTGACTGTTAACGTTGCAGTCTGTGAGAATTGGGTGCTCTCTAATAAATTCATGAAAGGCCCTGGAGTATGACGTATACGCTCCACCCGCGGGGAAGCCTTGCGGCAGCCCAGTATCGGTCAAGAGTTTGTGTGAAACTAGTCTCGCAGAAAACTTGTAGTTCAAGGCATGATCCACTATTTAAGTTGTGATCTAGTGTAGCATAAATCTTTAAGTGGAAGTTCAACTTCACAGTCTCCACTAAGCACCGGTATATAAACAATGTTTTGGAAATAAATGGTGAAATGTGCCAATGAGACTTTGTGGGAGATTGTTGGAATTTGCTAGTGGGCTTTTGGCCCAAAGCCCAATTAAAATTCTGAAATTCTCTTGGCCCATTCATGCACACATGTGAGTGGAGTGAGTGAGGCTAAAGTTTAGTCCCACCTCATAAGTTGAGAGAGAGTTGCACCTCTTTATAAGGTGAGCTCTTCTACCACTTGTATGAGCATGAGAAGAGGAGACCTACACGCGCTCCTCCTCTTCGCTCGCCTCGCCACGCCGCGTCGCGCCGCGGGTTGCGGGATTGAGCCGAGCCGAGGACAGAGCTATGCACGTTGTCTATATTTTTGCTGCTCGGGAAAAAATAATGAGTAATTAATTAATAATTAACGGACGCGTTAATTACTGAACTGTTTCCGATTCTTTTGGACCGTGACGACTCGGACGTGGGGTTTACTCCCACGACCTACCCGACCCGCACTATATAGTCAGGCAGACGTCTACCCTAGCCGCCGCCGCTTCGTATGGTTTCTCACCAGCGCTCCAGATCATTGCGCCGCCAAGCAAGTCTTCTCCATCCCTCCTTTTGGCGTGCACCGGGAGAAGGGACAGCAGGCCTCCGGAACCCCGCCTCTCGTGATCCCGTACGAGAGAGGGGGCGATCAGGTTTTTGTGGAGCGTACTTACGCGACTGCTGGCAGCGACGACTTCACGAACGACGACTTTTTCCCCTACCTCGGCAACCTCATCCTCGACGACATGGGAGACAACGTCAACGCCGGCGGTGCTGCTCCCGCTGCACTGTATGTGATTCTGTCCTTTCTGTTTGAGATCGTGGTAGAATTCATGTTTCTAGTATGTGCCCTAGATGTGATCAGTTCATCTGCTATGCTAGTTCGCATGATTAGTTTAATCTCTGCTATTGCTGTCATGATCTATTTTCTATTTATTCGAATTAAATCTTGTAGTAATTTGCTCATATTTCAACAACTGCCCAGCACGATTGTTTGGATGGAAGAATGCATCCATTTCAGCATGTCATGTTGGTGGCTCACACGGCCTGGAATGGACATGCACTTAATCCAGACACGACACGCCCATGAAAAGAGGAGAACCGGAGAAAGGAAGCAAACATGAGAGAGACATTACTTCCAAAATTAAACAATGCTTTTAGCTTGACTGGTTCTGTGCGGTCTGGAGGCCATGCATCTCCTATCTTTGCTCGCCCCGCGCCTTTTTAAAGCGTCGCCCATCGCGGTCTCCATCTCGTTCTCGAGACGCCACGCTGGTTCCTCCCATCCACGTCGATCGCCGACCAACCGGAGGAGACGCGCCTGAATAAGAAGACGACCGTGCGTCCCCATTGCTCGGCCGATCACCGGCGCGCATCGCCATGTCTTTCACCGGCACGCAGGACAAGTGCAAGACGTGCGACAAGACCGTCCATTTCATCGACCTCCTCACCGCCGACGGCGTCTCCTACCACAAGACATGCTTCAAGTGCAGCCACTGCAAGGGGACCCTCTCGGTACGCATTGCGGCCCCCGGCCTCAGCTCAAGCTTTTCGCGTTGAATCCAACGGCAAATATGTTTCGCTTCTGTGTCCTCTTATTATATATACGTATACGTCTGTGCAAAATGGGAATTTTGGCGTTTCATTTTCTGCATGGCCTCTAGATGTGCAACTACTCTTCCATGGATGGTGTTCTCTACTGCAAGACCCATTTCGAACAGCTCTTCAAGGAGACGGGCAACTTCTCAAAGAATTTTACGCCAGGTAATGCGAAATCGCAATCCTAGTTTATCGAAAAAAAAATGGCAGTCCTAGCATACTGCTGACCAACAGATATTCTGACATTTTGTTCCGTCGTTACTCAGGTGGCAAATCCGCAGAGAAGGGCGAGGTACAGTTCCAGTGTGCAGACGTCGCATCTTTCCTTCTCAGAGATTATTCGCCGCTTCCCGTCACATGTGTTATGGGTAAACTATTTTAAATAGCGAATTCAAAATCTCCTGCAGGCAAAAGCTCCAAGCAAGATGTCATCTGCCTTCTCTGGAACTCAAGATAAATGCGCGGCCTGCCAAAAGACCGTGTACCCATTGGAGAAGGTAAGAGGAATGCTGTAATGTTACTTATTACTTGGATAGTGGAGCAAGATCTCAAAAATAATTTGGTAAATAAAAAACCACATTGCAAATCTTTACGTTTCGGTTCAGCTTACTCTGGAGGGCGAATGCTACCATAAGAGCTGCTTCAAGTGCTCGCATGGTGGCTGCATCCTGACGACCTCCTCGTACGCCGCGCTCAACGGAATCCTCTACTGCAAGATCCATTTCTCACAGCTGTTCAAGGAGAAGGGAAGCTACAACCATCTCATCAAGACCGCGCAAACAAAGAAGGAGAGCGTGGAGGCTGCGGCTGCAGCAGAGGCAGCGGCGGAGGCACCTGCAGCAGCAGAGCCGGAAGCGGCCCCGCAAGATGAAGCATAGACCAAAGATTATTAGGAGCAAAGCAAAGAAAAAACAGAACCAAATATATATCCTATATATATATTGAAAAAAGCCTCCGCAATTTACAGACAGTAATTTGCAATACTTCCTTCCCTGCTTCCATTTCTGTACGGCCTCTCAAAGCTTGCTTTTGTTCAAGCTGGAATTGTATCATTTCTCGAAAACTTGTCACCTGGACATGAAACTATTGGTTTGCACAGCCAAAAATATTACTTTGCGTTGCACGAATACTTTCTTTGAATTTTCTGAACATAAGGGACAAAGACATTTCTTTTAGGGCCTCTTTGATTCAAATGATTTGTAAAGGGAATTTGGAGGATTCCAGGGTTTCTAGCCTACATGTGCCATTCCAAAAATTCATGAACATGATGTCCCTTTCGTGTATGATTTTTGACATACTTTTGTTTTTTCTTGTACCTTCTGTATATTGCATTTCGGTATTTCTTTATGACATCTAATATGTATCTCTGGACGAAACCCTTCTTTGGATACCCCAATTTGTTCAATGTTGTGCATCATTTTATGGCCTCCGTTCATATATATGGAACGAGAAGATTTCTTGGATTTGTAGCCCAATCCCTTCCCTCTTTTCCACAGTTAAACCTCGGGGCGAGATTCCATTAGAGGGGGTCGATTGTAATAGCCAGATTCCATTAGAGGGGGTCGATTGTAATAGCCAAAGAGCAACATATTATTAGCAAAATATTGTGCATCATGATCATCTCATAAGCATCGTCATTCGTTTTAATATGAAAATATGGATTAATTTAACCCTAAACTTTTTCTTAAAGGTCTAAACCCCTAAATTTGCCAATTGTCCAACATACCCTTTCAAACAATCCTTGCCATGGCCTCAAGTTCATCATGTGGGCCCACCAAAATTTAAGGACTAGGAAGATTTAATTTTGATTTTGGATTAAACTAATTAAAATGAAAACTGATAATACGTATAGATTTTTTACCTATTTTAATTGAAGATTTTACATGGTGAAATCTCTTGAAAGCCTATATTTAGCACTACAATATTATTAGGAAGCTACAGTAATTATTCCATATTTTTTTGAGGAATATATAACACATTTACAGTTTAACCAAAATATAAATAAGGATTTATATCCATATAAAATATAAACACCTTCCAGATTTTTTTTATGTGGCTTGGAAATAGCTAGAGGCTTCAGCTGAATTTTTAATAAATTTTGATACCCCCAGTTAATTTAAAACGCTGCAACAATTATGAGAACCATACTATCTCGAGGGCGAAAGGTTGTGTGAAGCGATGAACCGATGGAGGGCCGCAAACTGCTGCTCGTGAGAGAGAACAACGCAAGGAGGATCTTATCCTCAACACCTCGTGCTGGGAGGCATCCGAGATGACTAGTGCGCGACCGGCTCAAATTTTCGACCGGCCGGCGCCTAGTATTGGACTTCAAGTTTTAGGTTTCTTCAAAGTCAAACTTATTTAAGTTTGACAAACTTTATTGAAAAATATGCTAATATCTACAACATCAAATGCACATAAAAATACACATGTATGAAAATATATTTTACAAAGAATCTCTTGAGATTAATTTGATGTTCTAGATGTTAAACTTGGTCAAACCTAAACAGGTTTGACTCTGGACAAACGCACGACTTCTTATTTTGAAGAGTTAATTGCACAGAAGTACCACAATTCGGGCATCACATGCAGATTGGTGCTACGATTGCTAATTTTTACATGTCAGTACCAACATTGGTCTAAGTTTTTGCAAATTAGGCTAAAACGCGTATTTATACGTATTGACGCCCGATCCGATAGCTCGGGCCCACCCGTCAGGTGCCATGCTGGCCAATCGGCGCGTGCCCGCACGTGCCCGCGCGCTGACTAGGACGAGCCGGTGCGCTGCTGCTCTCCAACCTGGTCCGGTCGCACCAGCTCCAGCCCGGCCGCACCATTCCCCTTCCCTCGTCCTCCTCACTCGAACCCTAGTCCATGGCGTCGGTGATTCCGCCAGGCGGCAGCGAGGGCATCCACGACGGCGGTGAGATGTCGTTCTGGCCTCCTAGCGGAACGGCTGGCGTCGACGGGGATGGCGGCGACGACTCCAGCTCCGCGTACTCGACCGACGACGAGGAGTCGATGTTACTCACCATGGAGCAGCGGTTGTGGTTGGCGCATCAGTGGGTGGCGAACCCTAGCAGCAGCCATGAGTTGACGCATGGACTTGGCGGCATGATGTGAGTACCCTTGTCCTACTCCTCCTCTGATTTATCCGATTGGGCATTTTTAGGGTTTGTTCATCTTCTGCTTTATCCAGTTGGGGATTAGGTTTTATCCAATTGAAGTGACTAGTATAGGACAATTAAACTAACCTAGTAACATAGTGTATTGCACTCTCAAATTAGTTCAATGACAGTAAAAATTTGGGATTATTGTGGCTCTCCAAATTGTTCTGTACTGTCTGGTACTGTTACTTTAAATTGTTCTGTATTGTACTGTTGCTCTTCAAATTTTGCTATTGTGCTGAATTAGTAAATAATAGACTTACGGGTTACTTTAAATTGTATTGTACTGTACTGTTGCTCTCCAAATTAAGAGTAATTATAATGAATACATGAAATTTAATTTGTTCTGTAGTTTGGATGAAGACATTTGGCAAGTAAGGATCCATTTTGATGCAAGAGAACCATTGGAGATGAAGCTGTGTGGTTCAGATATTACTTATCTGAATTTGGTTGCAGTGATGGAAACCCAAGGATTTAATGCATATGATTGTTTGTTTCACATTGAAAATCCATCTTTAGGAGAGAAAGGGCTGGATTTGGTAGACAGTCATGCAGAATTACAGATGATAAAGAGGAAGATCCAGGACAAATTGGTGCTTAATTTGCTAGTCAGGGCTTGTCCACCCCGTGATACTGATTTTGAGAGGCAGCATTTTGAAAAGCCAGACTTGTCCACTGTGGTGTACCAAGATCCTGTTGTTTATGATCTGAGTGATGTGCCACTGCTCAACTCCGAGGAAGGCGCCAAGATGGATCTCCTGGAGCAGGCAGAACCCTGGTAGGAGGTACTATAGCTGCGTGGATGCTATGGTGAGTGTTGTTTTTGCCCTAATTTTCTTCCTTTTTCTTCTGTGCAATAGTATGTGGCATGGTGAAATTTGCTTGTGTATCTTAATAGCACGGTGGCTGTGGATTTGTGCAATGGCATGATGATCCATTGCCCACATTCTGGAGTGAGCTCATTGGGGATCTGCGTGATGAAGTATGGAGGCTTAAAGGTGCAACTGTTGCTAGATCTGAAGATCAATTTCCAATGCTGACTCCAAGTGAAGATGATGGCACAAGGGAGGCCATGTTTCTGTCTCTGCAAACTCAACCCAGAGAGAAGAATGCAGAGATTGCAAGGATTAGGGCCAAATTTTCACAATGTACTGTTTCTTTTCACTATATTTGTGCTTGGCTTAGTTGCAGGCAAGATATTAAGTTAGTTAGTTGGTTCAGTTGCAGCCAATCTAAATGCAATGTACTGTCTGGTTGTCTTCTGGATCAAGTAGGTTCAGTTTAAGCCAAGTTGTAATGGATCAAGTTGTAATGGATCAGTGAAGTTATCTTCTGATGCAATGAGATTTAGTCAGTCTTGTTCCTCTTTTATTGCAATGTATTGTCTGGTTTGCTGCAACATTGTCATAATGTACCATCATTAACATATCCATCTACATAATTAGCATATCCATACATAATAAGAAACTGATCCATACATAGCAATACATAATCATTGTTCATAATACATAGAGGAGTTCTACTTCAAATGCATAGTTCATCATTTTCTCACAAAAGGATGAATAGCATAACTACTACATACATACACAACCATAGTTCACCATTAGTACAAGCATACAGTACACAACATTAGTTCCTAGATGCTAGGTCATTACACAACCATCATTCCCAAAAGGTCAGCAATGCCACTAATTTCATTTCATCTTCTTCACTTCTCCAAGATGGCCTGAATCCCCCTGAACTTCTCCTTCAACTTTTCATTCTAAAACTCTAACTGCCACTTCTCTTCAATATGCTTTTTATTTTCCTTAAGCAGATCAGCAACCTGAAGCTTCAACTCTAGCTTTTCTTGGGTGAGCTTCTCCTGACACTTAGTTAGCTCTGCATTCTTCAGCTCCAAATTCATACTAGCTTCAGTAAGCACTTGCTTCTCTTTCATTTTGTTCAACTTCAAGTTCTGAATGACTGTTGCTTGAGCTCTTGTCAGGTTGAGCAGCAGCTCATACTTCTGAGTAAGTTGCTGGGTCTCTACATCTTTCTTTGCGATCTCAGTCGTCATCTTTGCCTTCGTATCACCAATCAGTTCTTTTCTTACCTCCTGCTGATATGTAATGGTAGACTGCAGATGTCTGAAATCCACCACCTTATCTTCCTGGAAGTTCATCAGCTCATGCACATCTTGGACTAGCTTGTCATAGTTGGCCTCCAGCTTGTTCTTCTCTTCTGTCAGATGGTGGATAGTGAAAGAACTTTCAAGATTGTCATTCACCCTAGCACTTTTGGCATCTTCAACCATTGCCCATAGCTTCAACAATGCATTTTGCATTGTTGGGGGCCACTGGTGATCAACCCATTCAACAAAGCCACAATTGCTACCTTCCTGCTAAAACAACAACAACAACAAAACAGTTCATACAGCAAGTAATTACACAAATTCACTGCAGTTGCCAAAAAGAATGTCTAAATTTAGCATCAGACCACTACATTTAACAAGAGGAGCAGCCACTTGAGTAGCTGACTGACTAGGTTAGTTACTCTACTGTTCATATCAAGGAGTGTTCAACCATTTGTAAGCTACTCTACTACCACTATTAACAGAAATTACTATGCCGTTGTACTCCAGCAAAATATACTCATGCTTGACCTAAATAAGCTACTCTAACCACTATGAACCAAAATGTTGACAGCAAGCAGAGTACTCCAGCAAACAGAGTTCAATATGGCACTGACCAAGTAAGAAAAAAAATCACTATGCCTACAATCCTACAATCCATACCTGCTGTGCACATGCTAAAGACCTCCTTCCTGTGTCTGTTCCTTCAAAGGCAACAAGCCTCTCAGATGCCATGCCGTGCTTCTCACATGGAGACATCACATCCAGCTCAAGCCCCTTGTAATCTGGATCTTCAATGCTGAAAGGGGCCTGCAGAAGCTCGCACAAAGACAATGGCCAAATCAAAACCTAGCGAAATCAACCAAATCAAGAAATCCCAAATCTGAAACCCTAACCCTAAACTCACTGTACTGACCTCGTTGAGACCGTCTGTGGAGGAAGAATGCATGCATGGGAGGCTAGAATGGTCGTTGCTGCTTTCGTCCTCCAAAACCATGGCGTCGGCGGGGCGGTGCGGCGGCCGGCAGTCGGGACACGGGCGACGGCGACGGAGGAAACGAGCGAGGAGGAGGATGGGAGGGGAATGGTGCGGCCGGGCTGGAGCTGGTGCGACCGGACCAGGTTGGAGAGCAGCAGCGCACCGGCTCGTCCTAGTCAGCGCGCGGGCACGCGCCGATTGGCCAGCATGGCACCTGACAGGTGGGCCCGAGCTATCGGATCGCGCGTCAATACGTATAAATACGCGTTTTAGCCTAATTTGCAAAAATTTAGACCAATGTCGATACTGACATGTAAAAATTAGCAATCGTGCTATCAATCTGCATGTGATGTCCGAATTGTGGTACTTCTGTACAATTAACTCTATTTTGAAACCGTGAGTTATAATAAAGTTGAAACTAGAACAACGATCATTATCATTAGCACACATTGTAACAAAAGATACAATAAGAAAGATACTTTCATTAGACGAAAATAAGACTATGTATTACGGTTCTGTCTATAATAAAGTCGATCTAAGGACTCAAGTATCTAGTTGAGCACGACCGAGATGGTATCGCGATTAAGCTTCAAATCATCAAACGAGGCAACAACGTCGAGCAGCTCCTCAAAGTTCTGTCCAGCCAACCTCATGATCCGGAAGGCCTGCTCCGTCCCCGTCTGTTCAACTACAACTGATCTGCAGTATGCAAAGAGCACCGCGATTCTCCGCGTAGCCCCAAACTCCTTGGTGACCATGTTACCAGCAGGGAACCGTACCCTCAGCTTGCAGACCGTCTCTCCTTCCATAGGCTGCCCGTCGTCCACCGCAGGTGCCTCTATCTCCTCAACCTTGGGCGCCGGAGCCGCCTCGATCTCGTCAACCTTGGGCGCCGGAGCAGGTTGTGCACCAGTGGCAGCGGTGTTAGGCATTGCAGGTCCTTGTGCAGCACAGGATTCAACCTTGGTTGCCGGTAGTGCATCAGAAGAAGCGGTGTTAGACATTGCGGTTGCAGGTTCTTGTGCAGCAGGGGTTTGACCGCTTTCGAGCGTCGCCGTTCTTGGGACTATCTTGGGTTTGGACGTCAAGCTGGGCTTCGACTCGGTGAAGTTGCCGATGCTTGTCAGGAAATCATCGGGCTGCTGGACAAGGCCGCACCACTTATCGAGCAACTGCCCCGTGATTGGGTCGAGGACGAGCACGGCCGGAAGCTGATGATGATCGACATTGTAGTAGCAGCATACCTTGCGCCCCTCGTCGCCTTCCCGCCCACTCTTCTCCAGAAGCAGGAAGATGAAGTTGTCCTTGATCACCTGGACGACCACCTCGTTCGACCACAGGTCTCGGTTGTGTTGCTGCGACTTGAAGTCGCCGCTTGACTGTAGGTTCACCAACAGCCATCGGTCCTTGCTCGCCGCGTGTGCTTTGGCGTCGTGGAAGCTTCCACCGTACATGATCTCGTACGGAGGCCGGAACAGCTCTTCCAGCGTCTTATCGGTCTGGCGAATGCAGATTTTGTGAGCTTATGCACCCGGGCCTCACTATCCTAACACTCCAATGTTGCTTTGAGACCTGTGCTACACAACTACCTTATTACATGGAATTTTCTCTTTTTTGTTCCTCTCATATAAAACATGTCTTGAACTTCAAACTTTGCAGTACAACATAACTTTGTAACTAGAATATGAGATAAAACTTTCAGATTTTTTTGTCCGACATAAATATGAAAAATAAGATTTTTTAATCAAATAAATCTCATTTTGTATATTTATGTTGGACCAAAAAATCTGTAAGTTTTATCCCACATTCTACATAGAAAGCTTTGTTGTGCTGCAAAGTTGAAGTACAAAATACATGTTCTATATGAGAGAAACAAAAAAGAGAAAATTATTTGCACGAATCGTGATGCAGGAATGAGTGGTTGGATAAGGAGTACCCGGGTGCATAGGCTCTAAAACATGTTTTCGTCGGTCTGGAATGCAGATTTTGTGAGCTTATGCACCCGGGCCTCACTATCCTAACACTCCAATGTTGCTTTGAGATCTGTGCTACACAACTACCTTATTACATGGAATTTTTTCTTTTTTGTTCCTCTCATATAAAACATGTCTTGAACTTCAAACTTTGCAGTACAACATAACTTTGTAACTAGAATGTGAGATAAAACTTTCAGATTTTTTTGTCCGACATAAATATGAAAAATAAGATTTTTTAATCAAATAAATCTCATTTTGTATATTTATGTTGGACCAAAAAATCTGTAAGTTTTATCCCACATTCTACATAGAAAGCTTTGTTGTGCTGCAAAGTTGAAGTACAAAATACATGTTCTATATGAGAGAAACAAAAAAGAGAAAATTATTTGCACGAATCGTGATGCAGGAATGAGTGGTTGGATAAGGAGTACCCGGGTGCATAGGCTCTAAAACATGTTTTCGTCGGTCTGGAATGCAGATTTTGTGAGCTTATGCACCCGGGCCTCACTATCCTAACACTCCAATGTTGCTTTGAGATCTGTGCTACACAACTACCTTATTACATGGAATTTTCTCTTTTTTGTTCCTCTCATATAAAACATGTCTTGAACTTCAAACTTTGCAGTACAACATAACTTTGTAACTAGAATGTGAGATAAAACTTTCAGATTTTTTTATCCGACATAAATATGAAAAATAAGATTTTTTAATCAAATAAATCTCATTTTGTATATTTATGTTGGACCAAAAAATCTGTAAGTTTTATCCCACATTCTACATAGAAAGCTTTGTTGTGCTGCAAAGTTGAAGTACAAAATACATGTTCTATATGAGAGAAACAAAAAAGAGAAAATTATTTGCACGAATCGTGATGCAGGAATGAGTGGTTAGATAAGGAGTACCCGGGTGCATAGGCTCTAAAACATGTTTTCGTCGGTCTGGAATGCAGATTTTGTGAGCTTATGCACCCGGGCCTCACTATCCTAACACTCCAATGTTGCTTTGAGATCTGTGCTACACAACTACCTTATTACATGGAATTTTCTCTTTTTTGTTCCTCTCATATAAAACATGTCTTGAACTTCAAACTTTGCAGTACAACATAACTTTGTAACTAGAATGTGAGATAAAACTTTCAGATTTTTTTGTCCGACATAAATATGAAAAATAAGATTTTTTAATCAAATAAATCTCATTTTGTATATTTATGTTGGACCAAAAAATCTGTAAGTTTTATCCCACATTCTACATAGAAAGCTTTGTTGTGCTGCAAAGTTGAAGTACAAAATACATGTTCTATATGAGAGAAACAAAAAAGAGAAAATTATTTGCACGAATCGTGATGCAGGAATGAGTGGTTGGATAAGGAGTACCCGGGTGCATAGGCTCTAAAACATGTTTTCGTTGGTCTGGAATGCAGATTTTGTGAGCTTATGCACCCGGGCCTCACTATCCTAACACTCCAATATACCCGGTTGCCCCTCCAGTGCCTCCATGCGGCCGTCGTTGCTGTCAGTTTCCGCCGCCTCCAAGTAGGCGCCATCGTCGTCCTGCTGGTCGTCGCTGTAGTCGTCGTCCGACTCCGTGCCGTGGTACTCGTCCTCCGCCTGCATGTCACCGTACTCGTGCTCTTCTTCCATCGCATCGTTGTCCTCTTTCCTGTTATCTTCTTCGGCCACCTTCATTTCACTGGTGGAAAAAAGGCCTTTGGTCGCGGTTCGCAACTGCCATTAGTCGCGGTTGCGCAACCGCGACCGAACGGGCGCGACTAAAGGCCCCCCCTTTAGTCGCGGTTGCTTAAGAACCGCGACTAAAGGCCCGTCCACGTGGGCGCCAGGTGGCCGTCGGGGCGGAGGACCTTTAGTCGCGGTTCTTCTGGCCAACCGCGACTAAAGGCCGCCGCAGGTTTAGGGTTTTAGCCCCCCCCTAAACCTGTTTTCTGTTTAATTTGTATTGTTTTATTTCTTTTGTGCTTTATTTTAATTTTGAAGGAGTTTCATATATTCTACGGTACTACATACATGCATATGAATGTACAATTTCAAATAAATTTGAAATTAGAACCAAAAAGAATTCAAGAGGAATATACAATATATATTGAATATCATCGGATGACCATATACAATTTTGAACAAGTTTCCATACATGATTTAATGCATATAAAGTTCTACGTCCTCGTAATAGTGTTCTCCTTTAGGATGGAGGACTTCCCTGCTGAACCATCCAGCTAGTTCCTCTTGAAGTGGTCGGAAGCGAGCTTCTGGACTAAGCATCCACCGGAGGTTATTCCTCTGAGCATTGGTATCACTCGGAACCCGCTCAGAGGTGTATCTTCGGATCATCTCACAGACATAGTATCCACATAGATTGGTCTCCGGTGGCTGAATATCCCCAGCATTCTTAGCCTTTAACATTTTGAATTCTAGCTCTTTTTTGAATTCACCGACCTTTGTATCTACGAACCGTCTCCAAACCCTACGAGGCAAAGAAAATTAAATGAACAAGAGAGTTATTAATTAGTTACTTGATATTAGGAAATGAACGAAATAGGCCGATCGATATAGAGCGCAAATGAATGAAAATAATTACTTCTGCAGCATTCTTCTCATGCCGCCCCAAAGCTTTGGATCCATATTCACAGAGTCGTGGACGAGACATTCTGAGGTGTTAACTTTAATTACTAGCAGAATCCAGTGGAACCTGCGGACACGATACATGCACAGTACGTCATGCATAACTCATCGATTAGCCGGCCACATACCATGCATGGAGTAAAAAAAAGAGAATGTGCTCAAGACAGAAACACTCACTCAAAATGGTAAGGAAATAGAATATCACTTTTGAGTTCCTGCTTTGTAAGAAAGTGCCACAGGTCTGCCTCCACGTCGGCGGGGTGACGCTCCAACACATGTCCATTAACGATGTGTGGGTCAATGAACCCAACATCATGGATGTTCCTTACTCTGCATTCCTTAATCTTCATTCTGCATGTATAATAGCGGACACAACAATATAGTTAGGACATATATATAGTGCAGGCAATATGAACGAGATGGGGTAGAAATTAATAAATCACTTACAGAACGTAGCAACTGATGATAGATTTATCGAGCTCGCGCAGATTGAAAAGCTGGAACAATTCACTCAGTTCAATTTGTACATAGTAATGTTTGAAGTGATGCTCATGTCTAACTTCCACATAAATATATTCTTTGGCGTTTTTATTTTTTATGTAACCCTTGTACCATTTCAGCAGACCTTTCATTTGTGGAGGTAGATCCTTTTCCTGCGCAGGCTCGACGAGAGGCCCATTCTTGACATATGTAATTACTACCTCCTTCACTGGCGCCTCATCAAGGCCTAACAGTTCACGAAGAGTAATACCTAAGTTGGCCGCTTGTTCTTTGGCACTCGTTACAGTCAATCCCTGTGCTGCCGCAGCTTGTATGATCTCGGGGGCATCCGGACAGAAGGCTTCCACTATAAGCGGGGCAATCGATTGTTTACTTTGTTCCCCGAGCTGGGCAACTTGTTTCCCGCTTTTTTTACTTTCGGCCTTCTCCCGCTCTTTGTTCTCCTTGAACATGAGTGCCTGCCTGCGAAGTTCACGTGCATAGTCGTTAGGCAGATTCTTCGCGGCTTGGGACGGTGTGCTCAAAAATGACTTAGCCCACTTCTTTTGCTCATCAGAAAATACTGGCTTGGGCTCGGGCTCTCTTTTCTTCTTGCAGTCCACCTTCCATTTCTCCAAATCAGCAGCCGCGGCCGTGTCGACTTCCTCGGCACTACGTTCCCAAGGCCTTGTGGGGAGAGGCTTCAGTGATGGCTCCGGTACCTTTGTGGTCGTCTTAGGTACATAAGGGTCCGGGTTAATAATCCAGGACTGCTTCTGCTTCTTTGCCGGAGGTGGATTGGGGGGCGGCGTCTGATCACCCGCCGGACGAGGACTGGGGGGCGGCGGCTGATCACCCGCCGGACGTTGTGGACTGGGGGGCGGCGTCGGCTGACGTGACGGAGGTGTAGGTGAACCGCCACCACCACCACCACCACCGCCACCGCCACCACCACCACCGTAGGGGGGTGGACTTGTTGTCCTTGGCGCCTCGCCTGGAAACTTGATAAACTTCTTTTGCCATAGAATGAAATGGCGCTTGACATCTCCAAGTCTTTTCTCCCCTTTAGGTGTAGCAATGTCAATCTCCAGGTCCTCAAACCCTTGGACTATGTCCTCCACCGTGACACGAGCATAGCCATCTTGAATGGGGTTGTTGTGGTGGAGTGCTCCAGGTAAACATGGTAAAGCACTGCCGATGGCTACCTTCATGGACATGTTCCCGATAGGATAATACAGATGACATTCTTTCATCTCCTTTATATCGTCCACGGGGTAGCGAGGAGGCTCCGGTGAAGTAATTTCGACCACCAGAGGCTCCGGTGCAGTAATTTCGACCACCAGAGGCTCCGGTGCAGTAATTTCGATCGTCGGTGCATCTGCACCAGCCGGTGGGGCCTCTGTGGAAGCCACGCTGCTTCTCCGCTGCTGGCTTCCGAGATCCGCTGGATGATCTTCATGCTGCACCCGAGCTGCATCTCTTTCGGCTACTAGTACACTCATGGTTTTCTTCATCACATCCATTTTCGATGCCAACCGCGCCACAACATCTGCTTCCCGATCCATCTTTCTCTTACGGCTTCTGTAACCGTACGGGTCATCGTTCTGGGGGAACCCTATTTTCCACGGAATGTGCCCCATGCCTCGTACACGTCCTCCGTGTTCAGGATTCCCGAGGGCTTTTGTCAGCGTGTCGTTCTCTCTGTTGAACTTGATCTTCCCCTGTTGAGCATCCCTCATTGCGTTAATAAGGGCTTGGGTGGGTTTAATTAATTTGCCCCGGTAAACACACTCCCCTGTCTCCGGGTTCAGCGTTCCCCCATGCCCGTACCACCAGCTTTTGGCCCTTGGGTCCCATCCCTCTGTACCTGGACGGATTCCTCGCGCCCTCAGCTCATTCTCCATCTTCTCCAACCTAGGCACCCAAATGCGATACCCTCCTGGCCCCATAACATGATTGTACTCCTTCTTAGCCGCATTTTCCTTATTTTTTTTCGATATTTGAATGAACTGCTCCGATTTCTTTTGCTTCACAAATTCTGGCCAATCATGTTTCAGTTTCTCATATTGTCCTTTGAAATCCGGAGTCTTGTTCTGCTTGACAAAGTCATGGGCTAGATTTTGCTTGAATTTCCGGAATGCGTCGGCCATCTTATGAAGAGCGAACTGTTTGACTAGCCTCCTCCTCTCCTTGTTTTCCTCAATCTTGTTACCCTCCTCATCGAATTTGTTGTATTCCGGAGGTAGAACGAAATGTTCCATAAGCTTCTTGAAGCAATCTTTTTTTGTTCTCTTATCGACAAAAGTGAAACCATCAATTTGTGCCTTCTTTGGCTCATTCCACTCCTGGACGGTGATCGAGACGTTGTCTCTAACAATGGCTCCGCATTGGCTGACAAACTTGGTGGCGTTCTTGCGGGGCTCCAGCGGCCTGCCGGTTGCACTGTCGACAACCTCGATGGTGCATGTTTCTCCTTGTTTCATCGTCTTGGTTGCGCCACGCTTTGATGACGTACTCGATTGTTTCGACGATCCGGCCGAGGGCTAAAATAAGAAAGAGTCGCGCGTGTTAGTACACACATATTTATTCAAATCAGTTAGTTTGTATCACCAGAGGCTCAATGTATATATATACCTCGGCGCCGGAGGTGGTTGCTACTTCCATTTGAAGATCGTCGTTTATCGACGTTTGCTCGGCATCATCTTGCTGACGGCGCCCTTCATCTTCACCGTCAAGGTTCAGATAAGAAGAGATATCATCTTCTTCTTCTCCGGTCGGCACATATAGAATATCGCCGTTTATGATGCCGAACATATGTGCTTCACCGTCCGGATCATAGTTGTCCATAATCGGGTCAGCTCTATCGTCCGCCATTATGTCAGTCCTGAAAACATGTAGTAAAAACAAATTAATTAAGTGAAGAAGGGGGGCGGTGGCGGTGGCGGTGGCGAAAGGGCGGTGGCGAAAGGAGGGGGCGAGGAAGGGGTGGGAGAGGGTGTCGCGGTAGAGCGCGAGACGGAATTATTACACATCATTTCTTCCCTTGTGTCCCTGCTTGCTTACGATTGTGCCGTATCCATGGAGCATCCTCATCATTTAACTTAATGCTTGGGTCGGTGTTCACTTTGAAGGGCGGAATTTCAGCAAACATATTATAATCTTCTGACATGTCTGTCTTGTCCTCCACTCCCACGATGTTTCTTTTTCCTGAAAGAACAATGTGGCGCTTTGGATCATCGCATGATGCACTGATCGTTTTCTTATCTTTCCGTTTCCTCGGTTTGCTACTCATGTCCTTCACATAGAAAACCTGAGCGACATCTTTCGCTAGGACGAATGGTTCGTCAAGGTAACCAAGATTGTTGAAATCCACCATTGTCATTCCGTATTGCTGGTCCACCTTTACCCCACCTCCTGTTAGCTTGAACCATTTGCACCGGAACAAAGGGACCTTAAAGGAGGGTCCATAGTCAAGTTCCCATATCTCCTCTATGTAACCATAATATGTGACCTTTTGCCCATTCTCGGTTGCTGCATCAAAGCGGACACCACTGTTTTGGTTGGTGCTCTTTTTATCTTGGGCGATCGTGTAAAATGTATTCCCATTTATCTCGTACCCTTGGAAAGTCGTTATAGTCGAAGATGGTGTCTTGGCCAACATGTACAGCTGATCTACAACATCATTGTCATTCATTAAATGTTTTCTCAACCAACTGCCGAAAGTCTCCATGTGGGCCTTCCTAATCCAGGATTCAGGCTTCCCCGGGTTGTCCGAGCGTAAAGTATTCTTGTGTTTCTCAAAGTACGGAGCCACCAAGCTGGAATTGGTCAGTACAGTGTGGTGTGCTTCAGTCAGAGAATGGCCGTCCATACATATCGTTGATTTCCTTCCGATCGTGCCTTTTCCACTTAGTCTCCCCTCGTGCCGCGATCGAGGAAGACCAATCGGCTTAAGGTCAGGAACAAAGTCAACACAAAACTCAATTACCTCCTCATTTCCATAGCCCTTGGCAATGCTTCCTTCTGGCCTAGCACGGTTACGAACATATTTCTTTAATACTCCCATGAACCTCTCGAAGGGGAACATATTGTGTAGAAATACAGGACCGAGAACGAAAATCTCTTCGACTAGGTGAACCAGGAGGTGCGTCATAATATTGAAGAAGGATGGCGGGAACACCAACTCGAAACTGACAAGACATTGGATCACATCGTTCTGTAACCGTGGTAGAACTTCTGGATTGATTACCTTCTGAGAGATTGCATTGAGGAATGCACATAGCTTCACAATGGCTACTCGAACATTTTCCGGCAGGAGCCCCCTCAAAGCAATCGGAAGCAATTGCGTCATAATCATGTGGCAGTCGTGAGACTTCAGGTTTTGGAACTTTTTCTCCGCCATGTTTATTATTCCCTTTATATTGGACGAGAATCCAGACGGGACCTTCATACTGCTCAGGCATTCAAAAAAGATGACCTTCTCTTCTTTGGTCAGAGCGTAGCTGGCACGACCTTGAAACCATTCCGGATGCCGGTCATCAGGGTCTTTCAAACGTTGCTGGTCCTGTCGTGCTTCCTTTGTATCATTTGTCTTCCCATACACGCCCAAGAAGCTTAGGAGGTTCACGCAAATATTCTTCGTAACGTGCATCACGTCGATTGCAGAGCGGACATCTAGGACTTTCCAATATTCTAGCTCCCAGAATATAGATTTCTTCTTCCACATGGCTGCGTGCCCGTCAGCTCCCTTCGGAACTGATTGTCCGCCAGGACCCTTTCCAAAGATGACTTTCAAATCCTTGACCATATCAAATACCTCAGCACCAGTGCGTTCCGCAGGCTTCGGCCGGTGATCTGCCTTGCTGTTGTAATGCTTGCCTTTCTTTCTTACTGGATGAATTTTCGGAAGAAATCGACGATGCCCAAGGTACACGTTCTTCTTACAATTTGGCAAATGTACACTTTCAGTCTCATGTAAGCAGTGCGTGCATGCATTGTATCCCTTATTTGATAGTCCCAAAAGGTTACTAAGAGCAGGCCAATCGTTGATGGTTACGAAAAGCAACGCTCGTAGGTCAAATTCCTCTTGTTTGTGCTCATCCCACACACGGACACCACCCCACAGCTGTAAAAGTTCATCAACTAATGGCCTTAGGTACACATCGATGTCGTTGCCGGGTTGCTTCGGACCTTGGATGAGCACTGGCATCATAATGAACTTCCGCTTCATGCACAACCAAGGAGGAAGGTTGTAGATGCATAGAGTCACGGGCCAGGTGCTATGGCTGGAGCTCTGCTCGCCAAAAGGATTCATGCCATCCGTACTTAGAGCAAATCTTATGTTCCTTGCGTCAGCTGCAAAATCTTTGAACCATCTGTCGATCTTTCTCCATTGCGTTCCATCTGCGGTGTGTCTCAACTCCCCGTCCGACTTACGGTCCTCTTTGTGCCATCGCAACAACTTGGCATGCTCTTTGTTCCTGAACAGATGTTTCAACCGTGGTATTATAGGAGCATACCACATCACCTTGGCGGGAACCCTCTTCCTGGGTTTCTGGCCCTCAACATCGTCACCAGGGTCATCGCCTCTGATCTTATAACGCAATGCAGTGCATACCGGGCATTCATTCAAATTCTCGTATTCACCGCGGTAGAGGATGCAGTCGTTGATGCATGCATGTATCTTCAGAACTTCTAAACCTAGAGGGCAGACAACCTTCTTTGCTTCGTACGTACTGGCGGGCAACTCGTTATCCTTCGGAAACATATTCTTCAACATTTTCAGCAAGTTTTCAAATGCCGAGTCAGCTACACCTGCCTCTGCCTTCCATTTCAGCAAATCCAGTGTGCAGCCCAGCTTTTTCAGACCATCATCGCATCCGGGGTACAGCGCCTTTCTGTGATCCTCTAACATGCGATCCAAATTCTCCCTCTCCTTTTCAGTTTCGCAGCGTCTCCGTGCATCAGCAATGGTCCGACCAAGATCATCAACGGGATCATCACGTGCCTCTTCTTCACCTTCCCCTTCACCTTCAGCATCCTCCATGAAAGTATCACCGAAATGAGCAAGATAGCTTTCATCGATGAAATCATCCCCTTCTTCATCTTCTTCCATTATAACCCCTCTTTCTCCATGCTTGGTCCAACAATTATAGCTTGGCATGAAACCGTGCCGAAGCAGATGCATGTGAACATCTCTTGAGGAAGAGTAACCCTTCTGATTCTTACAGATAACACATGGACAGATAACAAAACCCCCCTGCTTGTTCGCATTAGCCACTACGAGGAAATCTTTCAAACCCGTACTGAACTCGCCGGAGAGTCGGTTACCGTACATCCATTGCCGATTCATCTGCATTATTATAATATAAAATATATAATTAACCATCATGCATTTGTTAAACTAACTAGCTACAAACAATATAAATTAAACAATGAACTGCACACATGCATATTTTATCAATGACACATCAAAGATTCATCAAGTTGCTAACCGCGATCGAGGAGTGTGGCTCCAACACTTCATGTCATGTTTGTTTCATACTCTTGGGGCATTTCATCAAACACCTTATGTGCATAAGAGGAACCAAAAGCAAACCTACACCCACTTGTGAAGAGAATGGCTCCAAATGGCTAAGTGTTGGCTGCTGGATGGGTATATATAGGGGAGGGGCTTTAGTTGCGGTTGGCCTGGCAAACCGTGACTAAAGGTGCCCGAAGGCCTTTAGTCGCGGTTGTCCTGGCCAACCGCGACTAAAGACCCTCACGTGCGCCAGCTGGCCACCGAGCGCCCTGGGCCCAGGCCTTTGGTCGCGGTTCACCTCCAGAACCGTGACTAAAGGTCCCATTAGTCGCGGTTCCTACAGCTTCGCGACTTATGGGACTGGACGGAAGCCTGTTTTTCCACCAGTGTTTGTTCGTCATGGTCGCTCATGTTGATTTCTTCGGTTTCCTTCGAGCCGGTGTCACCATCAGATCCCCACCCGGTCGCGGTTATGTCAGGCATAAATGTATATCCCATCGGCGCCGGACGATCAAAAGACCATGGAGATGGCGGCGCCCTGTCAGCGTAGAAGTTGCCGTTGCCGTACAGCGTGGCGGGGATGGGATCGCGCACCCTGTCGCCGGGCATCGTTTCAGAGGGGGCAGCGACGGGAGCGGTGTCACCATCAGATTCCCACCCGGTCGCTGGTATGTCAGGCATAGATGTATATTCCATCGGCGCCGGACGGTGAACAGACCAGGGAGATGGCCGAGCCCTGTCGGCGCTCCATATGGACGGGGCGGCGCGGGCAGTGCTGGAACCGGCAGCGTACAAGTTGTTGGCGTTGCCATACAGCGTGGCGGAGCGGGCGGGGATGGGATAGCGCACCGTGTCGTCGTGCATCGTTTCAGAGCGGGCGGCCACGGGGGGATCGGGCGCGGGGTCGGCGGCGCCGGTGGTGAAGTAGCGGTTGATGGCGGCCTCGAGTTGCCAGCCACAGGAAGCAAGGTGACGCTCGGCAGTCGACCGTGAGTCGCAGGCCGTGACCTCCATGAAGGAGTCGACGACTGCCTCTCGTAGGATGCCGTCCTCCATCTTGGGCGCGATCGAGCGGCACGGTTCTCCGGCAGATGACTAGCTAGCTAGCTAGGGTAGGGCTCCCCGGTTGGTTTGTTTGGTATACCGTGATTGCGCGGAGGCCTTCCTTTATATTGGTCGCGATCGATCTGCCGAGGCCGAGTATGAGAAGAAGACGGTCGCAGATCTTCCGCCAGGATTTCCTGTTGGCGCAATTGTTAACCCTCCCAGTTTTTTTTTTTTTGAGAATTCGGGGTTAGTTTCTGCTGGCGTGAGGCCGCATTGCTGACGCTTGACCTTGTGGGCTCTCCCATATTTCAGACTATATCGGGCCCCCGGCCTGTAAAGAGGATCTATTTCGTGAATTTTAAAAACATTCATGATTTTTTAAATGATCACAAACTAGAAAGATGTTCATGGGTATAAAAATGTTCAACATTTTAACATAAGTATTATTAATTCAAAAAAAATGTCTGTGAACTTTAAAAAAGACATGAACGTATAAAATATTTAGAAATTCTAAAAAAATACTTGTAAATTTTAAAAATATATAATGAACTTTTAGAAATTTCTTCAGGCCATTTTTAATTAATATGTTTTTTGTCCTTCCTAATGCTCCAAGGTTGGTCCCCAAGAGTTTGAAGAGAGCAATAAGTTTTGCTTCGACAATCTATGGAGGCAACACCCCCTAGCTCCAGTAACCAACACCATAACATTATATAAGGATTTTCCTTGTTTCCTCAAGGTGGGGCGAGCTACTGGTGGAGGTCTGAAGGAAATGATGGAGACGCGGCCACCAACCATCGAGGCGGTCACACAAACTTCTGACTATCATGTGGCCCCTCCTCCACTGATCCCGAGAGATATGGGAGCCCCTCACTAGAGGCTCGCCCTCTCCGGTCCCAAAGTTTATCGTGGATAAGGATAGTCCCGAGGTGACTTCAACAATTGGTCAGGATGCATCAGATTGGCTAGGGAAATCTAGAGACTCTTGGCGAATGATTCTGGGGCCCAGAAACACGCACGTGCTTCACTTTATTTTGTGGTTTACCTCTCTCACGATGCTCAGGAGGTGGGGCCATTGGGTGTGAACCATGAAAATGCAAATCCGGGGAATGTGACAACTCTAGACCATGCTCGTGAGGTCTGGCCACCAGATCCGAACCATGCATATGCCATTCATGGCAACATGACTGAGCCAGACCAAGCCCGGCCGATGTATTCACACATAGGGCTTAACTGCAACATGCATATCATGGAGTCGACATGTACGGGATCTTCGGTTGAGGGCAAGACTGCTCAAGAGAGGCGGTGGCTTACACCAAACTTAAGTGATTCTGCTCTAACATTGTGAAGAGGTCAGCATTTCCATTGCTCCATGAAGTAATGCATCCTCACTTCATCCTAATAATGAGCCGTTCACCTCAGAATGTAGTTCTAGAATGGCAGACCGAGCAGGTGATCAGGGCTCTATCAATGCTACTCCTGTTGAAAACATTCTACTGTGTGCCTTGGGTCTTGCTGCTGATGACTTGGTGGTGGATGAGACTACAATTCAAGAACTCAAGGGCATGCTCGACTCTCCTTTGCAGCGTGAGCAACATGTTTGTGCCATAGCGGCCCTCTTGGGTGAGACCTTACCTTCAGGTGTGAGTTGGAGGCCATCACCTCAACATTGGTTTGTCCCCATTGAGTCCTTTTGCCTCGATGCTGGTGCTGATTCATTTATGGGTCAAAACCCATATGTGATCTTCTGGAATGTTCATGGTCTGATCTATCCAGCCAAAAGAAACGTAGTGAAGGAATTTATTGCTATGGTGAGGGTGAATGTGGTGTGTCTCTAGGAGATCAAACTTGGTGTAATGGACCAGTTTGTGGTAGTCCAATGCTTAGGTCTATCGTTCAATAGTTTTGCTTATTTGCCGGTGATGGAGACCGAGGGAGTATACTACTTGCATGGGATACTTATCACTTGATGATGGGTAACATCCAGATTACTAGCTTTCTAATTGGCCTAGTGCACACAAAGGATGGTAATCAATGGTGGGCCATTTTGGTCTATGGTCTGCAAGGAGATAAGTTGAAAACCAAATTCCTAGACGAATTGAGTTTGAGACGCTCGGCTTGCCAGGGACCTTGGATGTTCTAGGTAACTTTAATAAAATCTTGAGAGGATCGAAGAAAAACAATGGTTATCTTAATAAAATATGATGAACAAGTTCAGGGCTTCGTGGATGACCATGAACTTAAGGAATTGTATATGCATGGGCAAAGCTTCACCTAGACTAATGAGAGAGAGACACCCACTACGACAAAGATTGACCATGTTTTGATCTCGGTGGATTGGGAATAGGACAATGCTGATTGCTTACTCCACGCACTTTCCACGGGGGTATCACACCATGCCCCCTTGCACTTATCTAAGAGTGCCCTATTTTGTCCTAAGATTAGGTTTCGCTTTGACCTCTACTTGACCAAACTAAAAGGTTATGAGGAGACTATGAAGGATGCTGCAATTGTTCCACCTATAAAAGATTGGATGTGCACTTCAGGAACACGATTTTATCTCTACAAGAGTGGGGAAGCGCAAGACAGGTAAAACCAAACTAATGATGGTTGTAGAGACGTTTGTGGTCATCATGTTTGATAAGGCTTGGGAAAGAAGGCTCCTCTCCGCTCAGGAGATCTAATTGGGCGCACATTTAAACTATCGCTTTTGGGCAAGGCGTCTCTGGAGTGGAAAATAGATCAACAAAGGGCATGCATTAGGTGGCTGAAGGTGGGCGATGTTAACACAAAGGTATTCCAGGTTGTTGCTAATGGACAGAGATCTAAGAATTGTATTCCCTATATCAAATTTTGGGATGAGATCATCACGGATCAACGAAGGAGGGAGGTGGTGTTTACTAAAGTATATGAAAACATGCTTGGGACCGCTCCGACAAGGGATCAGACTTTCGATCTAGATTACCTTGGTATGGAGGCCTCAAATTTGCAAGAACTAGAGGACATCTACACGAAAGAGGAAGTGTGGGTGGTCATCAAGGAATTACCCATAGATCAAGCGCCTAGGTAACTCCTACCATACATCTTGGCCCATTATAAAGAACAACATAAAGGCCGCATTGCTCAATCTGTATGTTAGGGATGGTAGGGGCTTCAGTAAGCTCAATAGGGCGCACATTGCGTTGGTCCCGAAGAAAGCTCACACGGAGGAGGTGTGCGGTTTTTGCCCAATCAGTCTGATGCACAACTTCTCAAAGTTGTTCGTCATGATTCTAGACAATGGAGTGCAGGGGAAAATGAAGGAGCTGCTAGTGGTGGTGG
>NC_041391.1:475237302-475374917 GCF_002162155.2 Triticum dicoccoides | reverse complement strand
TGGAGTCTGCATGATACTTTTCTCTTAGTGCGTTAGGTGGTGTTCCTATATATATATATATATATATATATATATATATACATATATAGCTTTCGATTCCCTCTCTTGCCCCTTTCTATTTGAAGTGCTTGGCATGAAAGGCTTGGACAACATTTGGCTCTGATGGATGGCAATGCTTCTGCATTAGGCAAGCACTAAAGTGATCGTTAATGGTGTATCTAGATAAAGCTTTCTTAAGAGAGAGTATCAGCTCACAAGTACGTCATGGTATGAGTGGCAGTATGACCAAGCCTGCTTGTATGGCACCCCATCTTTCTCTCGTATGCTTCGAAATCTCACCGGTTTATTCCGATTACCTTCGATTTCGTTCTAACTTCTTCTTCAAGTATGATCTCGAGGATCCTAGGGTTTCTAAGCCTCTATAAAAAAATCAAGGGGGCCTCATCCTTGGTGGGGCCATCATTGTTTCTTTGTGCACTTAATGACTAATGTCATAGAAGGTGTGACGTTTGATACTTTTCCAACGCATCTATAATTTATGAAGTCTTCATGCCATGTTTACAACAATTTTATATGGTTTTGATACCATTTGAATGGAACTAATCCGGATTGACGCTGTTTTCAGCAGAACTACCATGGTGTTGTTTTTTGTGCAGAAATAAAAGTTATCGGAATTGGACGAAACTTTTTGACGATTTTTTTGGAAGAAAAGAGAAATAATGGAGCAAAGAACCACCAGAGGGGGCCCCCTGCTGACCACAAGACACCAGGGCACGCCACCCCCCTGGCGTGCCCTGGTGGATGGTGGGCCCCCTACGGCCCATCTTTGCATGATTCCAACGCTGAAAAATCCTACATATTTTAGAAAACCACGAAAGTTAACCTAGATCAGAAGTTCCACTACCGCAAGCCTCTGTAGCCACGACAAACCAATATGTACCCTGTTCCAGCACCTTGCAGGAGCGGGAAATCATCACAGGTGGCCATCTTCATCATCCCGGCAGCCACCATGATGAGGAGGGAGTAGTCCACCCTCGGGGCTGAGGGTTTGTACCACTAGCTATGTGTTTAATCTCTCTCTCTCTCTCTCTCTCTCTCTCTCTCTCTCTCTCGTGTTAATATAATTGGACCATATGGTGTTTTCCCCTCTCTATCTTATTGTGATGAATTGAGTTTTCCCTTTGAGATTTCGTTATTATCGGATTAAATACTTTTATGGAATTGAGAACACTTGATGTATGTCTTGCTATGAATACCCGTGGTGACAACGGGGTATCATATTGATTAACTTGATATGTGTTTTGGCACTCAACTCACGGATTCCTGAGGTGACATTGGGGTAATCTATTCATAGGGGTTAATGCACGTCCTCGTCTTTGTTTCTCCGGTAGAAATCTTGGGGCACTCTTTGAGGTTCTTTGTGTTGGACTGAGTATTATGAATCTAAAATTGTTTGATGCATATAGTATAATCAACTCACGGATACTCGTGGTGACATTAGAGTATCTAGGTGATATTAGAGTTAGTTGATGTGTATCATATGGTGTTATTTTAGTACGAACTCTTGGGATGTTTGTGACACTTGTAGGGATAGCTCGATAGATTGATCGAAAAGGATAACTTTGAGGTGGTTTCGTACCCTACAAACAATTTCGTCTTATGTTTTCCACTAGATAAGAACTTTGGAGTGATTCTTCATCGCACGTTGAGAGATTGTTATGTGATCCAATTATATTAGCATTGTTGAGAGATTGCACTAGCAAAAGTACGGACCACAGGCCTCATTTTCAAGCATTGCAATACCGTTTGTGCTCACTTTCATTACTTGCTACCTTGCTATTTTCCATTGTTCCTATTACAACAAATCAATATTTACTATCATTACTACACTTGTATCACCATTTCTTCACCGAAATAGTGCATGTTGTCGGTGTCAAAACCGGCGGATCTCGGGTAGGGGCCCCCGAACTGTGCGTCTAAGGCTAATGGTAATAGGAGGCGGGGGACACGATGTTTACCCAGGTTCGGGCCCTCTCTATGGAGGTAATACCCTACTTCCTGCTTGATTGATCTGGATGAATATGAGTATTACAAGAGTTGATCTACCACGAGATCGTAATGGCTAAAGCCTAGAAGTCTAGCCTATGAGATTATGATTGTGACTCTAACCCTAGAAGTCTAAACCCTCCGGTTTATATAGACACCGGGAGGGGCTAGGGTTGTACAAAGTCGGTTACAGAGAAAGGAATCTACATATCCAAATTGCCAAGCTTGCCTTCCACGCAAAGGAGAGTCCCATCCGGACACGGGACGAAGTCTTCTATCTTGTATCTTCATAATCCAACAGTCCGGCTAAAATATACAGTCCAGCTGTCTGAGGACCCCTTAGTCCAGGACTCCCTCAGTAGCCCCTGAACCAGGCTTCAATGACGATGAGTCCGGCATGCAGATTGTCTTCGGCATTGCAAGGCGGGTTCCTTCTCCGAGTATTCCAACATAGTCTTCCGAACACAGGAAACGTGTCCGGCTCTGCAAAACAAGTACCACACACCACCACAGAGAGTATAATATTTCACGAGTCCAATCCGTTGACAACTTTTTGTAGCGTGACATCACACCACTGCCCGGTCTTTATTCAAACCGTTTTTAGCCTGCCGCTCCGTATTTCGAGGTGCGGTTTTACTGGCATGACTTGTCGAAGTAGAGATCGTGTCCCCTTATCACGGGATTCTCAGCAATACGGGCATGGGTAACCCAACCGTGCCATCTACACGGTGCTTGGGGAATAGACGGATTTTAAGGCGAGAGGGGAGGTGCATGACTTTTACTGTCTTTATAAGGGGATAAGGATTCATCCTCGTTCACCCACGCCTTCTCCTTCCTCTGCCCATCCATTCTTGAGCTCCAGCGCCCAAGCTCTAGCTTTCTCCGCCCAAAAAAGCACTCCAACCATCTCCGGATCCGGATCTGGAGGCAAGTGGATGGCCTCTTCTGTCAAGAAGAAGGACATCAAGGAGCTCCGGGAGGCCGGTTACTTGGCCAAGGAAATCGTTCATCGACTTCCGGCCAAGGGACGGATCGTCCCTACCCCAGAGCCCCATGAGAGGGTTGTGTTTCTCACACACTTCGTCCATGGGCTGGGATCCCCTCTCCACCCGTTTGTCCATGGACTGATGTTTTACTACGGGCTGGACTTCCATGATTTGGCCCCCAACTCTACCCTCAACATCTCGGCATTCATTGTCGTGTGCGAGGCCTTTCTCCGCATCCCACCTCACTTCGGCCTATGGCTGAAGACCTTAAATGTGAAGCCCAAGCTGGTGAGCAGCCAACAAGCTAAGTACGGGGGTGCCATGGTGGGCAAGATGCCCAACGTCACCTGGCCCGAGGGCTCCTTTGTGGAGACGGTGAAGGGGTGGCAGTCGGGGTGGTTCTAAATCACCGAGCCGCGTGACACCAACTAAGCGGCAGCCCCCAAATTCCGATCCGGAGTCCCGATGAGGCTCACCTCCTGGAAAGAGAAGGGCCTGCCCTGGGGCTCTCCGGATGAGCTGACAGCGCTCCAGACGCGCGTCCAGAATATGATAATCAAGAAAGTCAAGCTCGTCGGCGTGGTCGAGGTTATGCTCGTCCGCGGGATTCTTCCATGCCAACGCCGGACTTGCCCCCTGTGGGAGTACGACCCGGCCAAGCACCAGACTCTGTTAGAACTCTTTGGCACGATGCACGAAGATATATGGAAGGTGCTCTTCAAGGCCAACGAGGTGCCGCCGGCCACGGACAAGGATCGTGGGCACGACCTGACCCACCCTGCAAATCCGGTAAGTTATTTCACGTTTTCAAGGTGTTCCCTTTACTCACATATTAGAGGAAGGCATCTAAGTCTCTCTATCGATTATTTCAGGATTGGACAGAGATAGCGGAATAGATTGACTGTCCGGCCCTGCTGCCCGAAGGCCCAGAGACCCCGCTCCTGACAAAGATGATGTTTCTGGCGCCTTACAAGGTGCCGGAGAAGAAGGCCAAGAAGAAGGCCAAGGGGACTAGAAGTGGTCTCCGCCATAGGGGTACTTCGGACGTGACGTCCGAAGGTGCCGAGGCGCGCTCCTCTGCCTAAGACGACGAAGAAGAGGAGGAAGAGGAAGAAATCCACTCCCCTCCCCAGGGAAAAAAAAGAAAAGGACGCCCCCACGCATCCGGAGGCCGAGACGTCCAAGAAAGGGAAAGTTTCCTTTCCGGACAGCTCCATAGCAGCCACCAATAGCAGCTGGGAGTGGCAGCCCAGGGAGAAGCCCCTGGCCGAATCGTAAGTGTCCAGACATGTATTTGTATCCGGATTCTTTACTCTATTATTTTAACATGCTTGCATTATGCACTTGCAGTCCGGCTCAATCCTGCCTCGAGCGGTCCTCATCAGAGGATTCGCTGGACCCAGCAGCGATGAACAGCGGGACCCTTCCGTCGGCCACCTCTCCCCGGGACCTGGATGCCGCCGAAGCATCGTCCAAAGGATCCCCGTCCCGGGAGAGAATCCGGTGGCCGTACAGGAGGCGCCGGAGGGTGAAGCCTCGGCTGCTGGACACATGGGGGACCAGACCCCCATGGATACTGATGATGGGGGTCGTATTCAATTCAGCCCTCATTCGAATACAATTCCAGAGACCCCTACGGTTCTGGAATCAGGCGAGCAACCCCCTTCGAAGGGAAGGGGTACGCCTATGCCGCCGGTGACCTCTGTCCAACCAGAGGCACCAGACAGGTTGCTGGAAGCGCTAAAAGGCGCTTCCATGGTTGACAAACACCGTACCCTAATGGGTGCGGTGATTGGGAAGGTCCAGACCGCGAAAAGCGGGTTGACCGAAGCCTGCACTAGCCTTCTAACAGGCTTCGAGGTAAGTAATATAATTGTGAAAGAATATCATAGTGTAGACAGTAGCCCGTGATGCTTTGTTCGGTGTTCGAAAGAAAAGCCGAACAGAGGATCAACCAATTTTCGCAGGAGTCTAACATAATATGTCTGTGTGAATAAGCAGGCATCACTGCTGGCTGCTACCGCTCATATGGCGGAGGTCTCCAGACTGAAGCAGAACCTGGAGCGGGCCGAGGAAGAGCTCGGCCTCGTGAAGAAGCAGCTAGAGGAAAGCAAAGGTATGTAGTAACCTGCGTGTATATATAGGAAGGATGAATGGTTCTTGTTGACTAAAGAGTCATGAAATTTATTAGGGGCCACAACCAAGGTGGCGACCCTCAAGAAGGCATTAACCGAGGCTGAGGACAAAGCGGCCGAAGAACTCGACGCGCGCAAAAATAGGAGGCCCGGGTCAGCGAGGTCCAACAAGAGCTCTAGGAGGCCGCCAAGAAGTACGACCTTGGAGCGCGATTCGAAGACTCAAGATTCCAAACTTGCCAAGGCCCGCCAGAGCGCACAGGATGCCCGAGCCGAAGCCCAGAGCGCCCTCCAGGAAATCTAGGTGGCCAGGAAGATCGCGGCGGGTAAGGCTTTCATTATGCAAAGTAAGTATGTGAAGGAGACGTTCCTTTTACTTATCCGAATTTGGAGCTCTCCATGGGCCTTCATGGATCTGCCGTCCAGCATATCAGATACTACCGAGTTTTATCGAGCCGGAGAAGGGAGCTCTATAGAGAAGCTGTTCTGGTCGCAATACCTTGGACCAGAACATCCGGTGCCCTTTAGTGACCAGCTGAAACAGCTGGTCGAGCTGCACAAGGCGGCCGAACTGGCCATGAAGGACTTAATAGTCCGGCTGTAGCCTGCCGAGCCCATGCCCAGCAGCTACTTCGGACTTGTCAAGCGGCTTGTGAGTGCTTGCCCGCGGCTTGAAGCCACCAAGCGATCGGTCTGCATTGAAGGTGCGTAGATGGCCTTGCCCGCGCCAAGGTGCACTGGGCGAAGATGGATGCCAAGAAGCTGATGACCGAGGGGCCACCTGAGGGCAAGGAGCACCACCGACCCGAGCTATATTTTGATAGTGTCCTGGAGGGATCCCGCCTTGTGGCGGAGCAATGTACGAAGGATGTTATATTCCCATGAAAACATTCATTTTATCATGTCCTGTAATTGTGAAACAAGGTTGGTATGTAATATAATGCTTGTCACTTTAAAATTTTACCTCCTGTGCGGTCGTTTATGAAAATCTGAGAGTTGGCCAGTCGTCGGCTTCTGCCCCCCACGTAGATAGTATGGGGGTGTTCAGGATAAATATAAACAGTCTTTACTCCAAATTTTGGTCCTTAAAGGAGGTGTTTAACGCAATGAACAAGGCAATCAGACTATATGACTTTATCACCCTCACTTAGCTATAGGAGTTTGACAATGAAAATTTTGGCGAAGCCCCTGGTATTCGAAAGACCGCAGTTGGGCGCTATACACGCCTAGTCGGATAAAAACCGATTCTTCGCATAAAGCGGAAAAAATCTCTAAGGATTCGAAAACCTCTCGAACAGCTGACCAGCTCTCACCACATCATGACAATCAGTTTTCGGCTTTCTCTACTGAGGTGCTCGTCTGGAAGAACCGGGACACAATCGTAGTAGTTCTCCCTTTACTACCCTAGCCGATATAGCAAAATGTAAGGTAGTAAGCACAGGAGCCGGGCAACCCAACTATTGACCAAAGACATGATTCGGAGCCGATGCATATAATGCTATAAGTTCGGGGTGCTGAACTATGCTGTTGTTTGACACGAAAAATAATAACAAACAATGATGGTGATCGTGTTATTATCTCTCTACGCGCCAGGGGAAATAAATATGCGGGCGTGCCAGTGTACTAAGTACACAAATAAACATAGGGAAACATGCACTTTATTAATCTCTCATCGGAGAAACAAAATTACAAGCTTCCATTACATAAGCGCTCTGTGGCCTGCTAGTGCGGCCGATATGACTTGGGCAATTGTGAAGTTCTGGTTCACGGGGCCTCGGAAGGCTCCTGATTAATTACGTCCGCGAGCCGGAGCCACAGACCACCTCTGATTAAGCTGCTGCAATGGTCGTCGTCTTCAAGTCTCGTCTTCTCCAAGTGCTCGGTGTAGATGATGGTGATGATGTGGTGGAATAGAAGAGTGGAGCGGTACATCCATCGCTCCAGCGATGCTTAGTCACATCCCTCCGGCTTGTCGATGTCTGATGATGAAGATGTCTAGCCTCATCAGCTCAGATAGATGGTCGGCCTGCGCCTCGTCAGCGCCCGGCCTGGTGGTGTCCGCCTCGTCGGTGTCGGACACGGTGTGTCTTGCCTTCGCCTCGTCGGTGCCCGGCAAGATTGGATAGCTTCATTGGAAGAAGATATGTCGGTGAAGTGGGTTCGCCTCGTCGGAGCTTGGACGGGGTTTGGGGAGTGTGTTGATGCAGAAGTCGGAGTAGATTCGAGTGTCACTGTGTGGCGGCGTTGCTTGAAGATGATGATAGTGCGAGCTCGTCGATGTAGACCTCAGACCGTCGTGCCTCGTCGGTCTTGGCGGCGTTGAAGTATTTGTTGTCGGGGTGGCATAGGTCGCGCTCGGCTTAGACTTCTCGACGACCGGTTACTTCATTAGGGTGTTCAAGGGGCTACACCTTGCGGGAGTAATGGTTTGGGGAGACCGACGTTAGTGTAAAAACTAATGCACGCTCACATGGGCGTGGCCGGGGTGGTTGGCGCCTCGCCTCAGGTAGACGCAGAGTATTCGGCGGTCCGCCAAGACAAAAGGGGCCATCTCACGAGGCTGTGGAAAGGTGGCGCTGTAGAGGCCGCATCGCCTTGGGGTGGTGCTGCGCAAAAGTGTGACCTGTGCACCGGCGACACTACGGACCTATACGCCAAGGACCTATTCAACATGGTAGGTGCGCCTCCCCAAGGAGGGACCGGTCTTGGGTGAATCATGGTGAGCACTGTTTTCGCGAATGTCGTCCACTTCAAGAAAGCATGGCAAAAGACCTGTACGCTGGTGACTTGTGTCGCCATGGACATGTGCGCCAAGGACCTGTTCACTATGGTGGATGCGCCTCTGGACCTATCGCCGACGACCTGCTCGTCAGGGCCGCGTACCTCATGAAGGAGGAATCGGTCTTAGATACATTGTTGCGGCTACTAGTTCCACCAAGGACCTGTACCCCGTGGTGGTAAAGGCGAGTCTCGGGCTGCGCCATCAGCGAGCTCCGGCTTCACCGCACTGTCTCCTCCAAGAACGTGGTGCAAAACCTGTACGCCTGTGATCTACTCACCATTGTCCTGTATGTCGGTGTACCGTCAGCGATGCACCTGTTTAGCATGGTCCTGTTCGCCGTGGACCTGTACGCCGACATGGTAGAACATCGGGGCTAGCACCTGGGCTTCGTTGTTGGACAGCTCCGGCTGCTCCTGAATGAGTCATATCGATTTGGAGGCTCCCTTGGCTGATGAGACGGTTTTGTGCTTGATGCATGCTGACTGATGGATGAATCTACTGACGGATGACTGATGGATGAATCTACTAACGGATGGATGTGTGTGCTGGTGAATGGCGGCAACCTTGTGGCGTCTCTCTCCCTATGCGTCTGTCCCGATCTCATTGATGCTGCCACGAGGGCGCATTTCCTCTTCATCTTCCGTCCCTCGGCCTCCATCGGCGCGTACAACCACGGCCTCTACGTTTCTTCTGGATGTGGGGCAGACTCTGTTGTCGCTCCTCCCTGGGGCTGAAATGAGAGATGAAATGAGAGATGAAAAAGTGATGAGATTAGCTATATAGGCATGTCATTGACAAAGAAGAATGCATGGGTTGATTGTTGATGTAGCGTGCACTACAAAAAAAAGACACATCCGTGACATTTTGGGCCGAACGAATTTTTTTCTGTCATACATATGACACTTCTATGACGATAATTGTGACAAAACCCGGTATCATCATAGATGTGGTGGGCTCCTACTTGTATGACAAAAAATCATGACAGAAAATGGGCTTTTCGTCCTGGGCGGGCCGGAGACGCAGCTGCATGACATTCTTTGGGCCGTCCATGATGGAAAAAACCATGGTAGAAGCGAGGGGGAGGAAAATTTCGAGGAGTTGCCAGTTACGGTGGGAGGTCGGGGGCGGAGCGATGCACATTTCTCTCATATAGGTACGCGCGTGTGTGCGTGGCGTTGGCTCTAACTGAACTCGAGCGAGGCGTTGGGCTCTAACTGAACCCGAGCAATTGCACTGTAGGCTACGCGTTACTGAACCCGAGCGATCGATCGATGGTTGTTAACTGAACCCGATGGAGCGATTCCTTCGCTACTGCTGCTAACTGAAGCCGATCGATTGGATGAACAGTGAGCATTGCGGGGGTTTGGATGAATAGTGAGTGGTGGCGTTGCCTCAGGATGAACAGGAACCCGTGGTGTGGAGGGTTGGATGAACAGTAGACGATGGAGGGGTGACCGTGGAGGGGTGGTTGAACAGGACCCCGTGGTGTGGAGGGCTGGATGAACAGTAGATGGTGGAGGGCTGGATGAACAGTAGACGGTGGAGGGGTGGTTGAACTGTAGCCGGTGGAGTAGCGCGCGGTGGAGGCTGGATGAACAGGAGCCCGTGGAGGCTGGAGGAGGTCGACGGTAGCCCGTGGAGGCTGGAGGAGGTCGACGGTGGAGATGAACAGTATCCCGTGGAGTCCCGTTTTGCGATACGCCACACCCCTCCCGATGAACAGGACCCCCGTTTCGACCGTAGCGCTCCAACACAAGTCCGTTTCGTCCGTTTTGCGGTATGCCACACCTCTCCCGATCAACAGGACCCCTGTTTCGATCGTAGGAGGTCCATTTCGTCCGTTTTGCGATACGCCACACCCGTCCCAATCAACAGGACCCCCGTTTTGACCGTAGGAGGTCCGTTTCCTCCATTTTGCGGTACGCCACACCCGTGCCGATCAACAGGACCCCGTTCCGAATGTAGGAGGTCCGTTTCCTCCGTTGTGCGGTACGCCAGGCCTCGTTTCCATCGCCTTTTCCGTCCAAGCCGGTTGGCTCCCACGCGTTCCGTTGCCTCCCGATGAACACGACGCATTCCGTTGCCTCCCCATGAACACGACGCATTCCATTGCCTTCCCATGACCATGACGACGACTCTGTTTCTCCGTTCTGACCCAGCAATGTACGTATGCACGAGTAGGCGTTCGAGACCCCGCCCATATGTACGTACGTGGCCGTATTTTCTTTATTGCACACTGGCCGCTGTACGTACGTGTACATGCTACGTGCGTGCCTCTACTATGACACGTGCACACCTCTACTACGACACGTGCGCGCCTCTACATCGACCAGTATGTACGTACACATTCGCGACAAGGATGACAACGCTACGTACGCTTCGACCACGTGGGTCCCGACTGTCAGGCACTTCCGTGCCTGCGAAGATGTAGCTGGTGGGTCCTAGCAGTCAAGGGGGCGAATCGTTTTGTTTTTTGTTTTTTTTGCCCGGACGCACTTCCTTGCGTGCGAAGGTGTAGCTGGTGGGTCCCAGCAGTCAGGGGGAAACGGTTTTTTTCGCGAAATACGGTGGCTTGTCCGGTCGGTCCCCGCTGCCAGGTGGAGGAATAATTATTTTGGCGTAGTAAGGAGGCACTTTCTTGCTGCGGTTGTGGACCCAGCTGTCAGCCTCTCCATGTACAGTCCATGTCCGATGGAAGCCATTCCTTGACCATGTTGACCACGCCGCGTCGAGAGCACTAGGGCGGTGGAAGACGGCGAGGCCTAGGAAGGGGACAACACGGAGCCAGGGAAGACGCGACAGTGGATGCCCACGCGTAGAGGAGTACGAGGGTTCACTGGTTCGCTGCGGTGTGAGGCTGCCGTCGCCGCAGAATAACAGGGGGTGTGGGTGAGTAGAGGGATGGCCTGGCCAGCGATGGGAGTAGTTGGGGGCGGTGAGGCCTGCGCCGCATCGCGGCCGGCCACGGGAGGCAGGAGCACGAGGCACGACCGGTGCTGGTTTGGGCGGCTGGAGCAAGAAGACCAGAGGTTGAAGAAGCACTACAGCCGTTGGATGGACATCGTTCGGTCACTGGAGCTAGAATCATACATATTGACTAAGTTGACAAAGCCCTCCATCCCCATTAACTTAGTAGGCCCACAAGT
Source organism: Triticum dicoccoides (assembly GCF_002162155.2). Lineage (NCBI taxonomy): Eukaryota > Viridiplantae > Streptophyta > Magnoliopsida > Poales > Poaceae > Triticum > Triticum dicoccoides. The sequence continues at coordinate 475,363,822 of NC_041391.1, read as the reverse complement.
CAGCCTGCCACTATACTGGGTCCCAGCTAACAGGGGAAGTATTCATTTTTTTGTGCGTAATAAGGAGGCACTTCCTTGCGTGCGAAGATATAGCTGGTGGGTCCGAGCTGTCAGCGGAGGTAACATTTTTTTTGCGAAATACTGAGGCCCTTTCGGCCGGTCCCCGATGTCAGGTGGAGGAATCATTATTTTGCGCGTAATAAGGAGGCATTTCCTTGCGTGCGGCCGTGGACCCAGCTGTCGGCCTCTCCACGTACAGTCCACTTCAGATGCATGTCGGTCGTTGACCATGTTAACCAGGCCGTGCCGAGAGCACTAGTGCGGTGGACGACGGTGAGGCCTAGGAAGGGAATGACACGGAGGCAGGGAAAACTCAGCAGTTGTTTACCACGCGGAGGGGAGTACGACTGAACGAGGGTTTACTGGTTCATCTGCCATCGCGGGAGAATAACAGCAGGTGTGGGTGACTAGAGGGATGGCTAGGCCAGCGATGGGAGTACGGTGGGGCGGTGAGGCCTACGCGGCAGCACAGCCGTCCGCGGGGAGGAGGGAGCAGGCAGTCCCGCCGGCGCTTGTTTGAGCGGCTGGAGCAGGAAGAGCAGAGATTGAAGAAGCACGACGGCCGTTGGATGGCCATCCAACAGTCACTGCTTGTGCGTCAACCTTTTTTTTAGGAAAGCCTCAAATCTGTGGAAACAGTATACAGTCCATCTGCCATTACTTCTAATAATTTACAGCCCATTTGCTAATTCTTAAGGTTTTTTTTCGAGCCCATATTCTTTTTGTTAGCATTACAGCCCATATTGTGGCCACGGTTAAAAAATTATACAAAATTTTGCATATTTCGGTGCGGTCCGAACTGTTTTTAATCCTGAAATTTTGACTCACATTCAAACTGATTTTAAAAATAAATATATATCAATATAAAATCCAACAAATTCTCCACGCATAAAAATTAATGTAATTTAAAATCTCGAAATGAAAAAAAGATATTTGAAACTAATTGCCGGTTTGATGTGTTTTAAAAATGTACAGCCCATTTCTCATTACTGATAGGCCATTTTCTCGGCCATCCGAATGAAGCTCTCCTCATCTTGAAAGATTTGCAGCCCAACAGGCCTGACAAAGCGACTTACTTGGCAAATCACAAAAAACTGGGTTGTGGCCTTGGACCCAGCTGTCAGTCTCTCCATGTACAGTACTCTTCCGATGGAAGTCGGTCGTTGACCACATTGACGACGCCGTGCCGAGAGCACCAAGGCAGTGGACGACGATGAGGCCTAGGAAGGGGACGGCACGGAGCCGAGGAAGACGCGGCAGTGGATGCACACGCGGAGAGGAGTACGAGGGTTCACTGGTTTGGCTATGGCGTGAGGCTGCTGTCGCCGCAGAATAACAGGGGGTGTGGGTGAGTAGAGGGATACCCTGGGCCAGCGGTGGGAGTAGTAGGGGGTGGTGAGGCCTCCGCGGCATCACAGCCGGCCACGAGAGGCAGGAGCACGCGACACGACCGACGCTGCTTTGGGCGGCTGGAGCAAGAAGACCAGAGGTTGAAGAAGCACTATGGCCGTTGGATGGACATCGTACGGTCACTGGAGCTAGAATCGTTCATATTGACTAAGTTGACAAAGCCCTCCGTCCTCGTCAACTTAGTAGGCCCACAAGTCAGCCATCCACTATGGTGGGTCCCAGCTAGCAGGGGGTATTCATTTTTTGGTGCGTAATAATGAGGCACTTCCTTGCGTGCGAAGATATAGCTGGTGGGTCCGACCTGTCAGCGGGGGGGGGGGGCATTTTTTCGCGAAATACAGAAGCCCTTCCCACGTACAGTGCACGTACAGTGCGTAATAAGGAGGAACTTTCCTTGCGTGCGACCATGGACCTCATGGGTCCCAGCCGTCAGGCTCTCCACGTACAGTCCTCTTCCGATGACTCTTGTATGTTGACCACGCCACGCCGAGCGCACTGAGGCGATGGACGACGGCAAGGCCCCAGACTGGAATGACCCGGAGATGGGGAAGACGCGGCAGAGAATAACAGGAGGTGCGGAGTGGAGGGATGGCCTGGCCGTCGGCGGGTAGCGTTTCGCTGAGGAGCGCAAAACAATGCCGCTGGACGCTGAAGGCTGGAGCAGGCGGTTCCGGTAGCGCTGGAGGGAAGAAGACAAGAGATTGAAGAGGAATGCCGGCCGTTGGATGTAAATCCAACGCCTTCTTAGGCTTCGACCTACTGGCCCACATGTCAGCCAGTCCATTTGTTTTTAGTCCATTTGGTGGGCTGGTGAAACAATGATGTAGCATCTATGCAGCCCGTTTAAACCCCATTTGCATTTTTCTCGAAATCCGTGGACTTGCTGGGCTTGGTGAAAATATCATGTTGGGCTAGACAGAGAAATGTTATAAAAACATAAACACATGATTGCTCGTCATTAAAATCTTTGCAAGCTTATGTACGCAATCGCTAGGAGTTAACTTGGCAAGTTATATATAAACAATTATTATTATTATTTTGTAAGAACTTTCAACTTACGAAATAAAATATCATTTTAATTTGATGAGTTAATAGTACGTGGGGTATTATTATTTTTTAGGCTAGACGTGGGACAGTTGAGTTGGTTCTAGGGGAAAGTACTGGGAGAAAACTCAGTTTACATCGAAAAAGAAAGTGGGAGAAAATTCAGAGACCTGCTGGGTCCACCCGAGGAGAGGAATATGTTGGGAGGAAGGAGATTCAAAGCATGGCAGCTGAGTGAACTAGTTTTTTTTACGGACAAGTGAACTAGTTTACATACATTAGCAAATAGCCACTAAAAAGCAATCAGGTTAATGGGTTCTTAAAAGAAATATTTCAGACAAAACAGATAATTACGACACATAGGCTAATGCATGAAACACTCAGATGATAAAGGTGCTTATCAACAGATAAAGTACAACATCTAGACCTTCCTGGCACGCTTGATCATGACGCTGCGACTGTCCGTGTACTCGTCGGTTACGGGAAGCAAACACGCCCTCATGTCCAAGATCTGTCTGTACATGTCGTAGCATGCGTATGCGTCCTAGGCCGCGTAGGTTATGTAGGCTAGATTCAGAGGTACCTCCCATGTGTTCAGGTCGTCTTCTTTCATGTTGGCGAGGTCAACCACGGAGTCCTTCTCCTGCCCGTTGCTGGTGATCTTGTATTGCTTCTGGATGTCGACAAGCTTGTTGCACCAGATGGCAGAATCGTCACGTTCTTCCTTCTCTCCACCGTAGCGAAGGTGCAGTCGGCGCTGCCGATGAAATGGGCGAATGCTCCAGAACCTGGTGCATCCATAGGACTGAGACGAGGCAAAGGTTCACCGAGTCTGTATCGTTGGTGTACATCACATTCAACTTGGTGCAGCCATAGGACTGAACGGCGAACTAACTCCTTGCTGAAGTCCATATCCAGGAGGCTCACCCCTCGTATCGCCATTGGAGTCTCTTCGAGTGAACGAGTGTGTAGGCGGCGACAGCAATTCGTTTTTCAGCTCTTGGGGAACTGGATTCAACAGTAAGCTGAGTGTGTATAGGCGACAATAGTTACTACCCCTCCCTTGTCTGCTGCACGCCCGACAGAAGATGCACCCTCGGCGCATTCAAACGCCTTCATTAAGAAACGTACTCCGGCCACACATCGGTTCATGAGTGGGTCTGTATTGGTACTGTAATAACAGGAGTTAGTGGTCACTTTACTTAAAGTAGCTTTAATAGAAATATATACTTAAAACAAGCAATGCATTGGCTCATTCTATCAGTGCCACAGGACCAACATGCACAACAATTAGAATTATTATTCTCAGGACGCACACGATCAACACATTTGTCGCACTTTCACAAAGATAATACTACCAAGTTTGAACTGTTTGTTATGGTTGTTGTCCTCTGCATCATCATGCCGTGTTTCCCAGCTTGCAAGATTCAAAACCAACAAATAAGATCCAAATAATAAGTACAACAAAGATGCCTACACATCTCATTGATTCCCAGCTTGCAAGATTCAGAACCAACAAATAAGATCCAAATAATAAGTACAACAAAGATGCTGTCAGGACCCCGACTCAATGCCACATCGATCTAGCATGTAACACCTCATATCACTTTGCGGACTCACGCACGGTATCCCCACGGGTGGCGCCTTACCTTTGCCCGGGACCGTTTGCGCCTTTTGGCACACGTATATGATAGTGTCGCTAGCATCCATATGATAAGGAGCCCGGGCTGACATGGCTAGTCGTAAACCCAAAGTGGCACAAACTTACAGGGACAGACATCCATGACCCAACATCGAACGTGTCGGTCATAAGCGAGTGAATCCAGGCTGTAGCACTGGGCTAGCAGGACTCCAGTGAACCAGGCTGTAGCGGGGTAACAGGACTCCGGTATTCATCGCGTGACATTTCCCCGAAGGGACAGACACAGGAACGAGGAAGGACACATGCCGACCAGCCTAAGTGTTCCGGAGCAGTAGCAAGCTACCATGGCTCAGTGGAAGCACTAGGAGACATTTCCCGGTAAGAGAGGCTACTAAGGATAAACAACTAGATAGTCAGATCCCACACATACCAAACATTTCAACAACATACACACAATATGCTCGATATGTGCAAATACAACATGGCATCACAACATGACTCTACAACTCAAGTATTTTATTCAATAGGCTCCGAGGAGCGAGATATTACAAACATGAGTCTCTCGACCCAGCATTCAGGGCATACAAGTCAAAGCACAAGCGGAAGCTTAACATATCTGAGTACAGACATCTACAAATGAAAAAGGCTGAGAAGCCTGACTATCTACCAGATCCTGCCGAGGGCACAAGATCTTAGCTGAGGTAACAAGCTAAACATCGAAGTCCATGTGGAACTACTAGTGAGACTGAAGTCTCTCTGCAAAAACATAAAATAGGCAAACGTGAGTACAAATGTACCCAGCAAGACTTACATCAGAACTAACTACATATGCATCATTATCAACAAAGGGGGTGGTGGAGTTTAACTGCAGCAAGCCAGCTTTGACTCGATGGCTATCCTAAACTACGACTGCAAGTAACTCTTTTGAGGTGGCGCACACGAGTCCACATATTCACCATATAAATACACCACTATGGATCCGCTCCCGTCTCCCTACGAGAACGCCATCCATAGCACTCACACTTATGTTGCGCATTTTAGAGTATCCACTTTCACTTGTCTATGAACTGTACAGGCAACCCAGAAGTCCTTTTCCACGGACACGGCTATTCGAATAGATCATATTAACCCTGCAAGGGTGTACTTCTTAACACACGCTCTCGCCACTTACCGCCATGTACACCTCGTGTATATCGGCAACCTTCAAGCGGAAGCCTGGCGAGGGTGTCGGCCACGACCTGACTAACCACACAAGTCTCTCGTCCAGGTTTATCGCCTATTCGGGTTCCATCCGCAAGGAGATCCGACCGAGGTGTCGCTCACGGCCCCAAACAATGTGAGCAGGGTTCCCAAGCCCACCATCCGGGTGCCACTTGGTACACCGTGCCACTATGCCTAGTCTGTCCCAAGCCCACCTGTACCGGGTGCCACTTGATAGACTACTAACACTACCTACAAACACCAGAAACTAGTTGCAACTCCTGGACAGAGATCAGGTTGATTAATAAGTCGATAGAGCTTGGAGCGCCCGGAGCCCAATGTGTGGTAGTAACTGTTCATGGATCACAAACACAGAACTCAGTTCCTGAGGACGGCTGCAATGAGACAACCCACCATGTACTCCTACATGGCCTCTCACCGCTACATTTACCAAATCTTGTTCACACACTTAGCTCTCAACAGTAGGACATGTTCACCACATTCCAATTCATCCCCGATGAATCAGACCTGACTCAACTCTAAGCAGTAGCAGGCATGACAAACAAGCATGAATGAGTAGGCACATCAGGGCTCAAACAACTCCTACTCATGCTAGTGGGTTTCATCTATTTACTGTGGCAATGACAGGTCATGCAAAGGAAAGGGGTTCACCTACCGCAGCATGTAACAATTGATTCGTTGTTGTCCTAATGCAGTAAAAGGGAGCAGGAGCGAGAGAGTGGGATTGTATCGGAATGAACAAGGGGGTTTTGCTTGCCTGGCACTTCTGAAGATAGTATAGTTCTTCATCGGTGTCATTGATCACATCGTCGAAACGCGTCTATCGAGAGGGGGCAAGCACCGACAAACAAAGAAGAAACACAATCAATGCAATGCAACAATATGATGCATGAATGTGACATGGCAATATGCTGTGGTTTGTGCTAATGCAACTAAAACCATATTAAATGAAGTTGGTTTGAATCCAAGATTCAAATTCAGACTCCACATGTGGTTATTTAAATGTCATTTAATCGAAGTGTCCTAAAAAGTAGTCATAAGTTGCTCTAACATGCATGAAAATGGTACAGATTGATAGATTGGATTTTTCTGATCATTTTTCATATATAAATTATTTCATTTGGAGTTACGGTTGATTTTCTATGAATTTTATAAGTTTGAAGCATTTTCTGGAATTTCCTGAATAAGAATAAATCCAGTAAATGATTTATTGCGTCAGCATTGCGTCAGGGTGACGTCATCAAGTCAACAGCGGTCAAACCTGGCCGTGGGACCCGCATGTCAGTGTCACAGGATTAGCTAACCGGGTGATTAGCTCCTAATGAAGTGCCATGTCATCCAGAACGGTGGTTAGCCGTCGATGACCAAATTCCGCAGCGGTAGCTCGCCGGCATTGCTCGGGATGGCACTGTAGAGCACCATTTCGTGCGCGGTTTGCGGCTACGGAGAGCTGGCGGTGTGGCGCAAGCGGTGGTGGCCGCATGGTGCGCTGGGGCGGCCTGTAATGGCGGAGTTGACGAGCCGGGCGGCGGCCGGAGCTCGGAGGTGTGCGGTTGCGGGGCCGCAGCTCGCAAGGAAGCCGGCTAGGGGTGGCGTTGGCCTCCTAGTTGCTCCAGGAGCCTGTGGGGTGCGCGGATCCGAGCAGAGAAGCACGGTCCCTGCAAGAACAACGGCCACGGCGGAGGGCGGCTTCGGTCACGGCGAGGAACGGCGCTACGGCATGGAAGCGAGCAAAAGGGGAGAGTGGAGACGCTCAGGGGCTCACCGCGGGTCAGTTGGGTAGGTCGGTTGGCTCGGGGACGCTCTGGAGCCCGTGAATCGACGATGGCAAGGTGCGGCAGTAGGCGGCGAAGACGGCGATCCTGGCGATGCTGTCGACCTCCCGAGGTCCCTTCAGTCGATGAGGCGAAGAAGCATGGTGAGGCGGAGCTTCTAGGATGGCTTTTAGCGTAAGGGGTGGCTGGTGGACGCAGCAACAGCGAGCGGTGCGACGACGTGTTCGGGTGTGCGTGAGAGAACGAGACAGAGGAGGGGAACGAGGGAGAGGGAGAGAGCGAGGGGGTCCAAGGGGTCGGGGCGGCGCCGAGGAGAAGACGCGAGGCGTCGCGGTGGCCAGGCGACGCAGGCAGGCAGCCTGGTGGCGTGGCGCCCGCGCGCGCGCCGTGCATTGTCCCTCCTCTGCCTACTGGCAGAGGTTGGCAGGTGGGCTGGGCCAGCACAGGTGAGGCCCAGGTGGGCTTGGTGGGCGCCAGGTAAGTTCCAGGTGAGCCTCTGTTCTTTTCCTATTTTTATTTTCTGTTATTTTGTTTTGATTTAGTTTGAGAACTAAATCATTTTAAAACTTTCTGTAAATTTTTGTGTGAGCTTAGAGGATAGTCCAAGGCCACAAGCAAATTTACAAAAATATTTGAACATTATTTCTTATATAGCAGAAATAATTCCAACCCAAATATGTTATTGACTTAAATCAAAGGCCCAAAATAAATTATTTCTGTGCCTCCAAAAATATTGGTTTGAGTTTTACCTCATGCCAATATTTTCACAGAATAACAGGAACATTTTCTTGGACTCATCTGATGAGATTTAAATGTTGGTTATTTTTAGAGGTCTTCTGAGGCTTTTGAAAATTCCTCAATTCAAATTTCATTAGAATTTAAACATGATGCTCACATGAAGGGCTAGCCTAGTGCATACCAGAACTAGGGATGTGACAACTCGCCCCCACTAAACAAGAATCTCGTCCCGAGATTCAAGCGTAGGGTAGGATGAAGGGGGAACGCAAACTAACATAATCTTCACAATCTAGGTGGCACTTCATAAGAACGTTGAATCGATCACCATCTTTGGCTCGACGTCTTCCTCTGAGAACTCCAACTAACATGACAAGAAGAGGAAAGGAAAACTCTAGAAGAATCGATCTTCTCGAAGACCGAACAACTCAGGATCAGCTCATGGGGTGAGATATTGACATATATCTCGAGTTGAGACACGAAGCATACATCTGAAGAAATGGAGTGAGACAGATGACGAGGGTTCACTAGGTAGACAACAATTCCACACTTACAACGGTGGTGAACGGTTGTCAACGTAGCGAGGAGTTGAGTTGCCATGATACCTCACCGAGACATCCTGGAGGAGGGTGATTTGTAGATTATTACCTTAAGTGGCAAAAAGAATTACCTTTGATATAGAGATCATTGAAACTCTTCATACTATCCTGATGCAATTCAAAATTGATCGTTTGAAGGAATTCGAAAGAATATCATACCCAGTTTGGAACGGAAATTACGGTCATCGAACAACTCGGCAAAAGGAAGGCACATTCATATTGATACTGAGGATATAACCTAGTGTCTGAGCGTGCTCTCAAGAGTTTGAGCATTTCCATACCCATCAAGGTATTACCAACATCCGTGTCGAGGATCCTGGCAACACATCATACTACCATGATGAATAACGACGGAGGATGCAGGTGCAGAGAAGGACAACACTTTCTCAGATTTTACCTTGACAATGCCAAGGAAACAAAATCTGGAGGATCAACCGAGAGACATTTAGCACTCCACTTTTAATGTTCTTCTTGATGTGCTAGTGCAACCCATTTATTAAAATGGTTTGATACGTAGAACATCAAGTAAAGGTCGGACTTCGGGAGCACAAGAATCCATAAGGAATAACTACGGAAGTAGTATCCTACGAAATCCTTATGGGGAGATGGCCAACTTATTCAATCAAGATACTACAATAATAGGTCTTCCGGCTGGGTGTGTCAGCCACGACATCCACTTTATCGGTTACGGTGAGACCATTATTATAGTTCTTGGGAAACGTTCCAACCATCATATCTGCCTGAGATTCAGATCTGGTTGGCGTCAGGATATTCCAGACTCATCAAGTCTAGAAAAGAAAGTTTGCAACACAAATCGACGAGATGACATTGCGAGATTCTCGGGAAAATAACTACGATAGCAAGCTCCAAAACATGAGCTGGTTCTGCTACACACGTGTGAACATGCTGTCCCAGACAAACATGATCACATGGTAGTCTTACAATAAAACACTACCGAGTTCTGGTAGGGAACCATCATCGGGGACATCGAAGTCTTGTGTATTACCATGGATTAGCACTTAACTCCTTTTCCTTGAACAAGTCAATCAGTGGCTTAGTGTGCTACGGAGTTCATATGGAATGAAGATGATCAGTCTAATAGACCATAGAATACTTTGCACGTGCATGCCTGTCTTGGGATGATTCCAAAGGAGGTAAAACAAGCCTTCTCAAATTCATGGCGGCAACTTGCATCAAGTGCACATGAATTAGAGGGACTCACTTCTTTCGTCCAAACATATGCTTCACGAACGAGTCATGAAGATAATGATTATAAAAGTTTCCAATACTAGCTGGATGTTTAACATGAATCATGGGGAATGGTAAAAATGTTGTCGATGGGCTCAACAACATGTCATCCAGGTTTCCATGAAGAAGGAATTCCATAATTATGTGAACACGGTGATAGCATTAGTCAGACCAAAAGATATAATGGTGTATGCTCGAGGGATCAACCACGAGTAAGACAACATTAAGAACATCGTTGGTTCTGATTTGATTTGACGATAGCCCATAATCAAATCAAGGATTGGATAAGACATAGCACCGACAACTGATCACGAGGATCAATCGATGAAGATATCATCTTTCTTCAACAAACACACAAACGCAAGGATATCCCTTTGGAAATGAACTAAGTGGGACAAGCTTTCATCTTCCAACTCTCCAAGTTGTTGTCTAGCTCAACCAACTAGCTCAGGGGTATCCAACACAGATTCTTGGAGACTGGGTGGCTTGGAGGAAGAACAACATGATCACGAACTCAACATAAGGGTCAGGGGACAACCTGGTAATACTTCCAAGAAGATATTCGGGAAATCACGAACCACCGATATGTTACTAAGCTCGAGAACAATCTTGCTTTTCAGGGCAAGACGATATGATCAATAGAGCGAAGGTTTGAAATAATCCTAACTCATCAATCGAGGAGTGCACCAGTAGAATGGACTAGGTAGCACAATCTATCTTAGAATGATGATTCAAGAACCAACACGCTAAGAATGAAATTTTCGTCCATTAACTACCAGGCAACATGGTTGCTAGGAGTATTGATTTCACACATCATAGTTCATCTATCGGCATTCCGGCTGCAACAACATGGGAGCCGAGAAATGACTAATGAGGGCGAGAAGTATCACTGTATCAAGAATTCATAGGAGGGTGTGCAATTCCCATGATATTCTTGATATAAATATGGTAACACTCCAAGGTGGAACAGAACAAAAACTGGATTAGAATTTTGATCTGCGGAGTATGACTACTTTTACCCAATCCTAGATATGGATGAGGTACTGGAGTTCATTTCTCCTAGTCATTCTGGAATAGAATGGCTTGACAGACCACAAGAATAATAGGCATCGATGAACACGGATGCACGACTATTCCTGACTATCAACTGATAGACGGGGGTCAGGATACAACTAAAGAGGGACAACTCAAAAGAACATACGATTTTCTGAGCTGTGGATGCACAGATTAGTATGTCGAGCAAAGCTCAACATTTTTCTTCCGGATAACCCATGCGGAGAAGGTAGGACTGGCAGAGTCACGATATAGAATGGGGAACTCTTCAAGAGCACTCTTGTTGTGATCTTTTGATCCAACAAACTTCTGCCATAAGTGGTTCATAGTATTCGGAAGAAGGAAATACCACGGACCTCGAGGACTAATTCAAAGGTTACTAGTAACCTAAGGGAACTAGTAACACTATCAACATGAAGTAGGGTGAGTCTCGGGTTCAAGAACCCAGGGATAGAATACCTACTACTAAATGGCATCACGGGATGCTTTCGAGAATAAATGCCAGAATCATCACACTGGGAACACAAATCATGGCTAGTTTACTAGGTGGTACTCTAAGACACCTAGGGTCATAATACTAGCTCCAACATGTATACCGAGGCAATGAAGTACCTCAACACACTAGTTGGTGTGGTTAATCTGGCCAAAGGAACATCAAAACGGTAAGAAGGGATTTGCAAATGCATCAGACTATTTATAAACCTGGGATGACTCGGACATCATAACGGCTGTAAATGCTCAAAAGAATTTAGACATGCTACAAAAATGGTGGCATCGCCACTCAGAAGCACAATATCAAGGGTTCGAGATCAACAATTAACATACAGAAGTAGTAGGAACTTAACTGAGGCTTGAAACCAACAATCCTATAAGTCTACGGATTAGTAACACGTGATCCTGATAGAAAGAAGAGAAGGCCTAGTTCTTAACCCCGTAGAGAAGAAGAGGGTGACTCAGATTAGAAGGACATAAGGTAAAGGAGTAAAAAGAGCCTTATGTTCCATCCCACAATCAATTCCCTTATATAACTAAGAATTTCTAGACTCAACTTCGACTAGTTTGGCTTGGTAATCCTACAGGCAGTCAAGCTCTGATACCAAAGCTGTCAGGACCCCGACTCAATGCCACATTGATCTAGCATGTAACACCTCATATCACTTTGTGGCCTCACGCACGGTATCCCCAGGGTGTCGCCTTACCTTTGCGCGGGACCGTTTGCGCCTTTTGGCACACATATATGATAGTGTCGCTAGCATCCATATGATAAGGAGCCCGGGCTGACATGGCTAGTCGTAAACCCAAAGTGGCACAAACTTACAGGGACAGACATCCATGACCCAGTATCGAATGTGTCGGTCATCAGCGAGTGAATCCAGGCTGTAGCACTGGGCTAGCAGGACTCCGATGAACCGGGCTATAGCGGGCTAACAAGACTCCGGTATTCATCGCGTGACATTTCCCCGAAGGGACAGACACAGGAATGAAGAAGGACACATGCCGGCCAACCTAAGTGTTCCGGAGCAGTAGCAAGCTACCATGGCTCAGTGGAAGCACTAGGAGACATTTCTTGGTAAGAGAGGCTACTAAGGATAAACAACTAGATAGTCAGATCCCACACATACCAAGCATTTCAACAACATACACACAATATGCTCGATATGTGCAAATACAACATGGCATCACAACATGACTCTACAACTCAAGTATTTTATTCAATAGGCTCCGAGGAGCGAGATATTACAAACATGGGTCTCTCGACCCAGCATTCAGAGCATACAAGTCAAAGCACAAGCGGAAGCTTAACATGTCTGAGTACAGACATCTACAAATGAAAAAGGCTGAGAAGCCTGACTATCTACCAGATCCTGCCGAGGGCACAAGATCTTAGCTGAGGTAACAAGCTAAACATCGAAGTCCACGTGGAACTACTAGTGAGACTGAAGTCTCTCTGCAAAAACATAAAATAGGCAAACGTGAGTACAAATGTACCCAGCAAGACTTACATCAGAACTAACTACATATGCATCATTATCAACAAAGGGGGTGGTGGAGTTTAACTGCAGCAAGCCAGCTTTGACTCGGTGGCTATCCTAAACTACGACTTCAAGTAACTCTTTTGAGGTGGCGCACACGAGTCCACATATTCACCATATCAATACACCACTATGGATCCGCTCCCGTCTCCCTACGAGAACACCATCCATAGCACTCACACTTATGTTGCGCATTTTAGAGTATCCACTTTCACTTGTCTATGAACTGTACAGGCAACCCAGAAGTCCTTTTCCGCGGACACGGCTATTCGAATAGATCATATTAACCCTGCAGGGGTGTACTTCTTCACAAACGCTCTCGCCACTTACCGCCATGTACACCTCGTGTATATCGGCAACCTTCAAGCGGAAGCCTGGCGAGGGAGTCGGCCACGACCTGACTAACCACACAAGTCTCTCGTCCAGGTTTATGGCCTATTCGGGTTCCATCCGCAAGGAGATCCGGCCGGGGTGTCGCTCACGGCCCCAAACGATGCGAGCAGGGTTCCCAAGCCCACCATCTGGGTGCCACTTGGTACACCGTGCCACTGTGCCTAGTCTGTCCCAAGCCCACCTGTACCGGGTGCCACTTGGTAGACTACTAACACTACCTACAAACACCAGAAACTAGTTGCAACTCCTGGACAAAGATCAGGTTGATTAATAAGTCAAGAGAGCTTGGAGCGCCCGGAGCCCAATGTGTGGTAGTAATTGTTCATGGATCAAAAACACAGAACTCAATTCCTGAGGACGGCTGCAATGAGACAACCCACCATGTACTCCTACATGGCCTCTCACCGCTACCTTTACCAAATTGTGTTTACACACTTAGCTCTAAACAGTAGGACATATTCACCACATTCCAATTCATCCCCGATGAATCAGACCCGACTCAACTCTAAGCAGTAGCAGGCATGACAAACAAGCATGAATGAGTAGGCACATCAGGGCTCAAACAACTCCTACTCATGCTAGTGGGCTTCATCTATTTACTGTGGTAATGACAGGTCATGCAAAGGAAAGGGGTTCAACTACCGCAGCATGTAACAGTTGATTCGTTGTTGTCCTAATGCAGTAAAAGGGAGCAGGAGCGAGAGAGTGGGATTGTATCGGAATGAACAAGGGGGTTTTGCTTGCCTGGCACTTCTGAAGATAGTATAGTTCTTCATCAGTGTCATTGATCACATCGTTGAAACGCGTCTATCGAGAGGGGGAAAGCACCGACAAACAAAGAAGAAACACAATCAATGCAATGCAACAATATGATGCATGAATGTGACATGGCAATATGCTGTGGTTTGTGCTAATGCAACTAAAACCAGATTAAATGAAGTTGGTTTGAATCCAAGATTCAAATTCAGACTCCACATGTGGGTATTTAAATGCCATTTAATCGAATTGTCCTAAAAAGTAGTCATAAGTTGTTCTAACATGCATGAAAATGGTACAGATTGATAGATTGGATTTTTTTGATCATTTTTCATATATATATTATTTCATTTGGAGTTACGGTTGATTTTCTATGAATTTTATAAGTTTGAAGCATTTTCTAGAATTTCCTGAATAAGAATAAATCCAGTAAATGATTTATTGCGTCAGCATTGCGTTAGGGTGACATCATCAAGTCAACAGCGGTCAAACCTGGCCGTGGGACCCGATGTCAGTGTCACAGGATTAGCTAACCGGGTGATTAGCTCCTAATGAAGTGCCATGTTATCCAGAACGGCGGTTAGCCGTCGATGACCAAATTCCGCGGCGGTAGCTCGCCGGCATTGCTCGGGATGGCGCTGTAGAGCACCATTTCGTGCGCAGTTTGCGGCTACAGAGAGCTGGCGGTGTGGCGCAAGCGGTGGTGGCCGCGTGGTGCGCTGGGGCGGCCTGTAATGGCGGAGGCGACGAGCCGGGCGGCGGCCGGAGCTCGGAGGTGTGCGGCTGCGGGGCCGCAGCTTGCAAGGAAGCCGGCCAGGGGTGGCGTTGGCCTCCTGGTTGCTCCAGGAGCCTGTGGGGTGCACGGATCCGAGCGGAGAAGCACGATCGCTGCAGGAACAACGGCCACGGCGGAGGGCGGCTTCGGTCACGGCAAGGAACGGTGCTACGGCACGGAAGCGAGCAAAAGGGGAGAGGGGAGACACTCAGGGGCTCACTGCGGGTCAGTTGGGTAGGTCGGTAGGCTCGGGGACGCTCTGGAGCCCGTGAATCGACGACGGCATGGTGCAGCAGTAGGCGGCGAAGACGGCGATCCTAGCGATGCTGTCGACCTCCCGGGGTCGCTTCAGTCGATGAGGCGAAGAAGCACGGTGAGGCGGAGCTTCTGGGATGGCTTTTAGCGCAAGGGGTGGCCGATGGACGCAGCAACAGCGAGCGGTGGCGACGACGCATTCGGGTGTGCGTGAGAGAACGAGACAGAGGAGGGAAACGAGGGAGAGGGAGAGAGCGAGGGGGTCCAGAGGGTCGGGGCGGCGCCGAGGAGAAGACGCGAGGAGTCGCGGTGGCCAGGCGACGCAGGCAGGCAGCCTAGTGGCGTGGCGCCCGCGCGCGCGCCGTGCATTGTCCCTCCTCTGCCTACTGGCAAAGGTTGGGGCTGACTGGCACCAGGCTAGGTGGGTTGAGCCAGCACAGGTGAGGCCCAGGTGGGCTTGGTGGGCGCCAGGTAAGTTCCAGGTGAGCCTCTGTTCTTTTCCTATTTTTATTTTCTGTTATTTTGTTTTGATTTAGTTTGAGAACTAAATCATTTTAAAACTTTCTGTAAATTTTTGTGTGAGCTCAGAGAGATAGTCCAAGGCCACAAGCAAATTTACAAAAATATTTGAACATTATTTCTTATACAGCAGAAATAATTCCAACCCAAATATGTTATTGACTTAAATCAAAGGCCCAAAATAAATTATTTCTGTGCCTCCAAAAATATTGGTTTGAGTTTTACCTCATGCCAATATTTTCACAGAATAACAGGAACATTTTCTTGGACTCATTTGATGAGATTTAAATGTTGGTTATTTTTAGAGGTCTTCTGAGGCTTTTGAAAATTCCTCAATTCAAATTTCATTAGAATTTAAACATGATGCTCACATGAAGGGCTAGCCTAGTGCATACGAGAACTAGGGATGTGACAGATGCCTACACGTCTCATTGATTCCCAGCTTGCAAGATTCAGAACCAACAAATAAGATTCAAGTAATAAGTACAACAAAGATGCCTACACATCTCACTGATTCCTAGCTTGCAAGATTCAGAACCAACCCATTAGAGCCTTTTGATAAAGTGAATATCGGGATTAAATCCATCTTGGCTAGCCATGTCATACAATCGAAGAACTTGGCGAATGCTCTTGACCGTCACAACATCTGTAGTAGAGTATTCCTGTTTGCACAGCATGTTTGCACAACACAAACAAGGAAACATGAGAGCATGGTTTCACTTTAGTTGAACCATTTTGTGCAGTTCCACCAAAATTGAGAGATGTTGCCCAGGTGACATTTTAGTTGAACTGCACAAGACACTCATTCCAAAAAAAGTGTTTTGTGCAGTTCACCAAAAGGTCACAATAGCAACAAGGTGAAATGGATATCCCTATCTGCACAAAATGATAGAAAGTAAACAGTTGCTGGTCAATAAGAATATATGAAACATATACAAAATGAAAAGAAGCATCTTAATTATGTTCATGGCAATCACACAAGGACAGTAGAAATTCTAAAACGTCAGTAATGCTTCATGTTACCAGAAGCATTATGATCAACAATGAGATTCCTCAGATATGGGATTACTTTAATGGTGGCATTGCTTGTTTACCAGACACAGTAAATCAACAGCAGCTAAAGAGTTGGTTTAAGGGCATGGGACCATGGGGACACCAGGACACTCAGCAGCGTAAAGGAGCAACTTACTTATCATACTAGGGAAAACAACAGGAGTGCCATTTGTAACGAGGTTTAATTGCATCTTATCACTGGAGGCATTAGATTAACAATAACACTGGTTAGACATGTCCCTAAGGCAACAGTGTGATCTCTTCATTTTACATGCGCCCTTATAGCAAAAGGTTGGTTTACCTGCAAAAAACCAGCAAAAGGTTGGTATAAGGACATGCGACAGTGGACGCATTAGCACAACGTAGCTACAAGGAGGCATAAAGTGGTGATGCCGAGCTTGTTCATGCTATGTGAGGGCAGCAAACCTAATCCTAGAGACCTTTTACTATGTGAGGGAAGCAAATCTAATCCTGGAGACCTTTTACTATGTGAGGGAAGCAAATCTAATCCTGAGACCTTTTACTATGTGAGGGCAGCAAATCTAATCCTGAGACCTTTTACTATGTGAGGGCAGCAAATCTAATCCTGAGACCTTTTACTATGTGAGGGCATCAAATCTAATCCTGGAGACCTTTTACTATGTGATGGCAGAAAATCTAATCTTGGACATACTCTGTTAACTTGTCCACCAGCCGCCACTTTCTATCCTTTTTTCAACCAATAATAGATCTGTTCCTTATCCAGTTTGTACTGCGTTTTCCCATTATTTCCCTTTTCAACCAAGAGACTGGTTGGGTATCCGGGCTCTACTACTTTCACCATATTATTTCCTCTTTGAATCAAGTCCTAGATTCATGCTACAACTTTCCCCCCTTTCTTCGTTGTTTGAACAAAGCCCTAGATTCGAATGCATGAAGTAGCTTTACATCTAATAATACTAAAAATTTAGGTGGCTTTGGAAGAGCTAATGGGAGTAGAAAAAGATGCACATGCAGACACATGGGGAGCTGGGGCAGTAGAGCAAGGCTGCTTTCGAAGAACTTATACCTGAGGGTCGCCGGGATGTCAACGGCGGCAGGTCGGATCTGCGGACAATACGGCAGGGAGGAAGAAGGGTCGGAGGACCTCCCAAGCCGGCGCTGTGTTGGAGAGAACGGCACGAGTAGAGGATGGGGCCCCTCCGGCAGCTGTGGGTTTCCTCCCTCGGCGGCGATGACCGCGTGAAGGATGCACCTTTTAGTCCTCTACACACACCGGCTGAAGGGATCCGGCCGGATCTGTGACCAACAGTGAGCAGAGAGAAAATGTCGCTACCGCTGTCTTGTTTATATCTGGAGAGGATGAGAGAATGAAGAGAGCAACCCTAGTAAAGCAAGTGCTCAGGCCCCTGCGTCCATATATAGTGGAGTGATTATCTTTTCTCTCTCCACAACAAGCGTTTCAATTTGTGTATGTGGCATTAAAGAAAAGAAACTCCTTATTTAAGGTGGCTACTCTACGAATCCTACTTACTACTACAGTGTTAACTTGTGCTCCCCGCCCCTCCAGTCATTGAACAACCCCACGGGTGAATAAACATACAGTAAGTACTGTATTTATATAGAACGAACAAGCTCGAACTATTTTCGCATAGTTAAAAGTTGAGGGAGGGGCTTTTCCCAGGCAGTACGCGCGGCAGTTTTCGGGTAGGCGGTTTGACAAAGAGGCGAGGAGGGTGAGCGAGTGGGGCTGTGTGATTTGACGGCGCGTTACTGCTGGAAAGACTTGTGATATGACCACTCACTATAGTAATGAATTACTGGCGCTCCGACTGGGGTGATGCCCCCTTCCGTTCCACGCTCTAATCTGGTGCATGACATGTCGACCCATATGCTGGCTCTCCCACATGTCGGAGTAGTAAGAAGGAGCAAAGAATGATGCGGTATATACTAGTACTATACTACTCTCTCCGTTACTAAATATAAGTCTTTGGAGAGATTTCACTATGGACCACATACGGAGAAAAATGAGTGAACCTACACATAAAATGCATCTATATACATCCGTATGTGGTCCAAAGTGAAATATCTACGAAGACTTATATTTAGGAACGGAGGGAGTACTACTCAAGTCGGAGGAGTGCGAACCACAGCAGCCCAGTGAACCAGCCATGCGAACCACGGTAGCCCAGTGAACCAGTAGTAGAAAACAATATGGTGATATGGCCATAAAAAACAATGTGCTACGGTCCACACTGTAGTAGTTACAGGCTTGCATTATTTCTAGAGGCCCAAAGATTCAGTTCACCTTTCTAGGTATTTTAGTTACAGGCTTGCATTATTTCTAGAGGCCCAAAGATTAAGTTCCCAGTCGGCGGCAAGCGGCCCTGCTACCCATGCCGGTGTCGACCTCAACTCGCAAGGGCTGGTGTCGGAGGGGTTCCCGGGGCTTGGGCTCTACAGAGCCTTCCTCCAGAGCGACGATGGCGAGCTCCTCCCTCGGTGCGTGAGGGGCTCCGGGCTCCCTCCCTATCGTGAACGACTTCCGTGATGAGTTAGCTCATTCTTTGTTTCATGAAGTGTTTTTTTATTTTGTGAAGCTTGATTGACAACTTGTATGTTTAAGTGGGATATCTCATTTGTATGGACAAAGTAAAAAATTATCATGTTTTGCATGCTTGATTTGTATAGATGGTTCGTTTATGTCAATTGTGAGCGGGAGGAGGCCACAGAAGAGCCGGCCACACCAAGAGGGTGCTTGGATCCAAGGGAGTTATTTTAGTCTGACTAAAAATAGGGTCCAAAGTAGTCAAATGATTGAGATAGAGCATTTATTGTCAATCTAACCCTGCCATCCATACACCTCTTTGGTTTAGAATTAGCTCAGGGTTAGAATCTAACTCTAACCTCTAACTGAGTTAGAGTTCTCCTTGTCTCGGTTCATCGCCATCATACTTTCCCCATTCCTGTGTTTTTAGTATCCTGCGAATCAAAGATGCCCTTTTTCTCGGGAAAAATCAAAGAGGCCCTTAGACTGGTTTAGGTCCGGTCATTTTTTATAAACGTGTTATGTCCAAAATTTAATGAACGTGCTCCGGTTTCCACGAAAATAATCCGGTTTCATGTAGTAATTCATTGATTTATTTATTCTTCTGCGGGAGGTTTGCATGTAATTCGTGAGGTCTGAAATGTAAAGTACCCCAACATATGCTCTGAGTCATGCATGCATTACGACCCAGATGCTCTATGTCCCACATGTCGGCGAATGGGAGCACGTGGAAATAGCCTAGGAGTACATATAGGAGGATAAATGCGTGAAAAAAATATGTACTGTGAAGCGTAGCCGCGGTTCGAAAAGTAGACCTAAAGTGATGACAGCTATAGGCCGCACGCACCCAACTAGTGGTACTAGACATACGACTAATTTTTCGCTCAAAAAAAAAGATGCACGAGTGCTCAGTACTCCTATTCTATAAACATGAGTCCCATCTGACAACAGCATCCGTGCTACAGCTAGCTCTCCTCCCTCATTTCTCTCTTCTAACTCTAAACTCGGCCGACGCCCGGTGGGTGGGGTGGGTTTGATCAACTGCAGCCCCACCTCACAGTGAAAACGTTACGACTGGAATAAAAAATGCCATATACTCCCTCCGTTCATAAATATAAGCCTTTTTAGATACTACTTCAAATGGAATACATCATACAGATGTATGAAGACATAATTTAGAGTGTAGATTCACTCATTTTGCTCCGTATGTAGTAGTCACTTGCTGGAATCTTTAGAAAGACTTATATTTTGGAATGGAGGGAGTACTATACTAATAAAACATTAAGGCCACGAGGCGATGCAGTGCTGGTTACAGGAGGCAAGAAGAAGAGATGCATCCATCGACGACGTCCACCTCCTCGACTCAGGGCGCCGGCCCACCGAACGGCGCCTAAATAGCAACGGCTTTCGTGGCCAGGTCGACGTGCTTCTGAACAATGGCGTCCAAAGATTCCAGTCGCTGGAAGAAGGACAACATCTTTCTGTCCTCGCTTGCCTTGTAGTGGCCTATGTAGACGATTTCCTCGTAAACGTGGATGTGCAGGTCGACGTTTTCTTGCATGGCGAGGCGCTGCGCGGCGAGCGCGGCCTCGAGGTGCACATTCTTCGGCGCGACCTCCGGCACCTGCAGGGCCACCAGGGCTTGAAAGAGTTTGTCACCATGTAGGCCGATGAGGGTGGCAGGCAATGAGGAGCCTGGGCGCGCGGGCTAGAGTAGTACGACAAGGTCGTCCGCGTGCTTTTTGACGGTGGTAAACTTGCGGATGGAGTTGACCATCATGTCGTCCATGCGAGAGGCGAAGCTGGCATCGACGAGGGCTACGATGCCTGCGGTCGCTAGCACCGTCTGGAAACTCTGCACAGTGCGGGGCCGCAGGCTGGCGCCTTGGATGATTTGGCACAGCCGACTGCCGCTCGCGTCCTTCGCCTCCATAGGTGCTTGTGGCTTCTGGTCACTTGGTCTTGGATTGGAGTGAGCAGTGTTGCGCAGAGACTTGGGAGTAGATGGATTGGAGTGGTGGGGCGCCTTTATTATATGAGAGTCCAAACTCTATTGCATTCACATCATGCTGGCTCTAGTCTGCTTCTCCAATTAATTCCCTCTGCATGTAATTGAGGATGCATCATTGACCGTTCAACGTCTCGGGAACCACTACCCTCTTCCTCCTTGGAATTCAAGCACCTCTGGACCCATCGACGACGAGGTGCCTATGGTGACTTCGTAAATATCAAGATGATAGTGCCGTGCATGTGTGCGTTCATAGGGGTGAGTGTATGCGTGTGTATATGAGCACTTGCGTCTGTACTGTGTCAAAAAAACGTAAATGCGTGTAAAACTAGTCAGTATACTCAATATTGTGCACCTTGGAGAGGAAAACGATAGAACTAGTACGTATTTATTTACGGTGCAGATTCACTCATTTTGCTCCATATGTACTCCGTCTCGGTGTAGTCTAGTTACTTGTTGAAATCTCTAGAAGGGAAAATACTCCTTTCTGGTTTAGAGGGCTATACTAGCAAGTAGTTGTACGTACTAGTACAATAGTGGGCTCACATAGCAATTTTTTCTCATGCAAGAGCCTGGCTATATGCGTGCTCCAATGTTCGCAACTGCAACGTTTGGTTTGCGCTTGGCTCTTCGCCTCTTGGAGAAGACGAACAATGATGTCACTACTAGTGCTTCTACAGTGTCGAATCCACTGCTGCATGTCCGTCCACTATGAGCGGGACGGATAGCTTGTTGTAGAAGTACTACTACTAAGCAAAAGCATGTCCTCATTTGTGAGCAACCGCGCGCATGGGCGAGGGATAAGGCGTGTAGTAAAATCAAGCTTCTCCTCGTTCTACGGGTTGATGCGACACATCATAGCACTGGCCCCACATGCTTGCCTCTAAACTTGGCTGAAAGACCCGCAGTGTACAATATATTTGCTGCAACCTCTAACATTTACCCACCATAAATTAAAATATATGTGGCCGTATGCATCGTTCTGATGCAGAGGCCGGGGAGTCCCCCCTTTTTGAAAAAAACAAATTAAAATATATATTCCTGTCTTGACCAGATGAGCGTGCAAATTACAATCACAAGGGTGACAGGTAGGGCCAGAAGACTATTTTAATTTAAAAAAAACTTCGAGACGGCCAGATAGCATGGAGCCGACCCCAACGATTTTAAGCTTACATGCACAGTACACGCTATCTAGACTACTCTACACATGAAACTGCCACACGAGCGTCCGGGCTGCGCTTGGCTCTTCGCCTCTTCGAGAAGTTGAACAATGATGGTGTACTACTTCACTGGAGGAGTACTACAGTACGCTTCTGGCCATCTGACACCAACTGAACTGTTGCATGTCCACCGCGTGCGGGAGGGAGAGCGTGTAGCGAAAGCTTCTCCTAGTCTTGCCAGCCACCATGCTCATGGGCGAGGGAGGGACGCTCCTGTCTTTGCGTGTATGACAGGTGGGCCCGACAGGTGTGTGGCCAACCTGTCATACAACCAAAGGCAGGTGCAGTTAAGTCCGCGAGGGAGAGGATAATCAAACTTCTCGTTGATGTACGAGTTGACGCGACACATCAAAGCACTGCACTCGATATATTTCAATAATTTGCGTTTACCGATGCATTAATTACAACGCATGCATGCATGCCGTGACTCTTCTTTTGATAGTACTTGCATGTGTTGATTTAATGCACCTTGAAGTAGTACTCCCTCTGTTCCTAAATTATAAGTCTTTGTAGGGATTCCATTATGAATTACATACAGATGTATATAGATTCATTTTAAGTGTGGATTCATTCATTTTGCTCCGTATGTAGTCCACCTAGTGAAATCTCTATAAAGACTTACTCCCTCCATTCGGGATTAGGCTGGTCATAGTGGGGAGTAACTTAGACTAGTAACATGCATACGTTACTAGTCTATGTTACTACCTCTATAGTGCATAGTATCATAGATGGTCCCATTTATTGCCATGCATGACACATAGTAGCATCACATTTATTATGTTACGGTATCTACCTATGTTACTATAACCATCTCTCTCTTGTTTAATTGCCTGCCACGTAAGCATGTTTGCGAGCTCCAACTGCATGATACTACTTATGTTACTCCTACTATGGCCAGCCTTACTTGTCATGAAAATGGATGTATCTAGACTTATTTTAGTTCTAGATACATCCATTTCTGAGACAAGTAATTCCGAACGAAGGGAGTACATTTAGGAACGGAGGGAGTATAAAATATGTGACAATAAGCTTTGTAATACCCCGGCCCAAGTCAAGAGATGGTTGTGCACGAGGAGGGCGAGATCATGCAGACCGAACAGGAACAGGACCCGACGATGGAGCTCTCTAAGGTCTCGATGGACCTCACCGTGGTCCACTGCCCCTTGTGCCTCCGCCCCTTGACGCCTCCACTGTATGAGGTTGGAATACACCTCGTCCGTTCGGCTGATTGAGTAAGGTGCAGGTTTCTTGATTGATGTGCTGTTGGATTGATTTCTGTAGTGCAAGGGAGGGCACCTGGCCTACGCGGACTATCACGTCAAGCACCCCGGGAACCAGCGGCAGTGCCAGAAGTGCGAGCGCGGCGGTTGGTTCGACGTGCAGAACACGGTGGTGGACTCCGTCCTTTCGTCGGTGAGGGTGGAGTGCCCGCACGAAGGTTGTGGGCTCTACGTCACTTACCACAAGCTCGCCGATCACCAGAGCGTGTGTCCGCTCACGCCCTGCAAATGCCCCGTGCCCGTCTGCGGCTATGAAGGCCCGCCGCCGGCGCTCTACCAGCACATCAGCACCGCGCATCCCATGCCCGTGCACAGGATCCAGTATGTCAAGGTGCTCCAGCTGCAAGTGCCACTGTCGGAGCCACGGCTCTTGCTGTTCGCGGAGGAGGACCGCCGCATGTTTTTATTGGTCAGCGGCGTGCTCGACATTGGTGTGCCTATCGTCGTGTCGGTCGTCTGCATCAGAGCAGGGGCGTCCCTACTGCCGCATTACTTGGCCAAGCTGTGGGCGAACGGCCCGCCGGGGGAGCCCAAAGGCATGACCAATGCCGTCAAGGTGGAAATGGAGGTGACAAGCAGCAAGGATCCCGGCGACGTCGACGTGCAGGAGGTGACCTTCTTAACAGTTCCGCCCAAGCTGCTGGCCGTGGCTAAGCTTGTGTCCCTCCACATTCAGATTGACAAGCTCACGTCCTAAATGTTTCGACAATGCCTTCTGTTTATCTTAGTAATATGCTAATATAGGGATTACCTTGGTCTACTTTAGCTTAAGAAATGGTGGGTTTTGGTGGTGCTGCAGCAATTACTTCGACATCAGATCAGTAATTTCCAACAGTCGAACGGATATTTTGTGTCTATTGGATATAAAGTTCCTTTGGGTAAGAAGTACTACTTGTCATCAAAATGGATAAAAGGAGATGTATGTAGACGTATTTTAGTTCTACATACGTCCCTTTTTATCCATTTTGATGACAAGCACTCCCTCCATTCCACAATACATGCCTTCCATTTGTCAAAATATAGATGTATCTAGACATGTTTTAGTATATAGGTACATCCATGATAGAGCCAATCGGATGGTTAAGAACACTACAATTCGTAGCTACAGATGCGTGTGTGACTCCCAGATGCAGAGGCCGGGGGTCATCATCCTCCTTTTCGAGAAAAAACAGACACGTGTCTGAGAGGACGAGTGCATGCGTGCACCTCTTCTCTTCCTGTATAACGTACTACTAAACTCAGAGTACAAGTTTTTGTGGGTGGCAGGATGGTGCGTGCGAGAAGTCCCGAGAGATAGGTTTAATGCGTCTGAAAAAAGGACTAGCCTAGAGCTCGCCACGCGGCTATTCCTGTCGAACGCCCCATTAACCGTAAGATATGTATACGACGGTGCCAGTTATTGCACGTACACAGCAGTACTCCCTCCTTTCCGGTTTATGGTGAGTGGTGGAATATTTTTTTAGTTTGCAAAAGCACCTAATTAATGTTCTTGTTTTTGTCAAAAAATTATGTTTATCAATGCATTAATTGCAATGCATGCATGCATAAAGTACATGCATTGGTCAATTTTCTCTTAATACTTGCATGCAATGATTTAATGCACCTTGGAATCTGAACATGTGTTGGGGAACAACCAAATTGAGCCTTATAAAATGGAAAAACTAAAATTTTGAGATAAGCCCTATAAAACTGGAAAGGAGGGAGTAGAAAAAGAAGTACTCCATCCGGGAATAGTGTCGCACTTCGAAACTAGGACCGTCAATAAATTTTGAGCTTGCATCTCATCACATTCCAAATTACTCCACGCTATATTGAATTGCAAACCTGTTCACACCGATCACAACCTAAATGGTTTCCCACTTAGGAGCATATTAGTACCACGCTAGTATATTGAATGCCAAACCTGTTCACACCGATCACAACCTAAATGGTTTCCCACTTAGGAGCGTATTAGTACTCGGTTATAAATACTAGTATGCCAAGATGACTGCACATTCCTCCTCAACTCCTCATCCACAAAAACAAACAAGTCATTCAGCATCCTTCCCTTGCGTCTGCCATGGCCAGCGTGAATTCTGGGTCGAGAGATTGCCACTAGGGAGAGGCGAGCATGGAAGCGGAAGCACGATAGATGTCCCGCCTCACTGTGAGAGAAACCGACATGTCCCGCCGCGCGAAAGTACCAACACAGAGGTCCCGCCGCGCAGTCGATGCAGCAGACTGGTCCGGCCGCGCCGCGGAAGCAGCAGAGATGTCCCACCGTGCCACGAATGCAGCAGAGATGTCCCGCTGCGCGCGGCAGCCTGGGAAAATTTCTCGCGGGCAGGCGACGACTGTTACAGGCGCATGCATGCGATCGTCCATAGCCAGATGGATCAGATCTCCGGCTTGGCGAGGTTGCAGGACGACATGAAAGCTTCATTTGAACAGGCTACCGGCGTCATTCGATAACTAAGGGAGGGCAATGAGAGGCTCCGGGCCGAGCACGACCTGCTGAGGGAGAAGATCGTCCGAAGTGCAGACCAGCAGGAGGAGACCAGTGCCTTGTTGAAGAGGACCGGCGTCATCGTCAAGAAACTTATGGACGAGAATGACATGCTCCACAACGAGCGCCAAAGGCTGGTGGAGAATCCGTGGATGTTCTCAAGCAGCGTCTTGAGGACACGAAAGAGCTCATCGCAGCTCGCCGCGGAGACTAATTCCCGCGGCCTGCAGCAACGCATCAAGAAAGTAGAGATCAGCGAGCCAGATCCTTGTCTTCCTTCTTCTTTTGCCCTTGTATATTTCGGGCGTAGCCGCATGTGGCTTTTTTAATTATGTTTCTAATTATGTAAGACAATTAATCATCCTTATCTTTTTGTGGAAGATCAATGTTGCGAGGCTGGAATGAAGAAAACTCTTGCTGTGGCAACCCTGGCGTTGCTGTTCTTCTAGTTGCCGCTGGGCTTCCTTCAGTTTCCTGGTTTCTTTTGATGTAATAATCGGTCTAGGATGTCGATTGTGTCGTCGGTTGTGAAATGTTGGGTTCTAGCGCGGATGTTTGGCCTTTGTTGGCCTCTTGGGATGTTGCGATTTCAATCTGGTACTTTTAGTCCTTCGTGTTAGGCTGGAGTTGTGCTGAACTTCTTGTGAATTGTGGTGGTTTTCAGTAATGAAAATCGGAAGGGGCAAGCCCTTCTTTGATAAAAAAATCGTCCTTATATATTCATCAATCTTGCTATAAGTCGCAGTAGATGCTATATAGGTCCGTCAGATCTTACATCAAGATCCGTGCTGTCAGATTTTCTTTTTTCTCTCTTAAATCTCAGTCGAGTGAGACATAGCCACACCATTAAACAGAGGCTCGGGTGCCATTAATGGAGACCTTGGGAGAGAGGTGGACGGCAGATGGAGGTCAAAGGGCTCTCCTCCCGATAAGCACACGCAGGGGTCTGATCGCACGCCTCTCGTACTCAAATAGCTACCCTGCACGGCACCTCCTAGCTAATAAAAAATGGGGACGCGTGGCGGCACGTAAATGGTACTAGTAAGTAGAACGCCCACGGTTTCAATAATACTTGTGTTTCCGATTGTAACGTGACAACACTTGTTCCAAAATGACTTTGTTGATTGTTAATATGTGCGCCTTCGCAAATCGGACTGCAAATTTACCACAGCATGTTGGTGCCATGTCATGGCACCAAGCCAAGTTTCATTATTTTCATGCGTGTTTTGGATTTACAGGAATTAAAAAACTAAGTTTCTCAATGTTTCCAACCCAGCCATGATGCCCAGAATTTTGAATTTCATTCCCATTTCTTGCATGGAACCTAGAAATTTACCCGAGGACACACATGTGATTTTTCAACCAACTTGGTGCACTGGAACATGTGCTTGTATTTCAAATTTGAATTATGCACACAAAGGTGACACGTTCCCTCCCAGAACCACGAGCCTTCTTGAGAGAAGCTCCGATTTGCAAGAAGCTTATACAAAATTTGTTCCTATTCAGCCAATTTTTTTTACCACGGCATGGTACTACCATGACATGACACCATGCCAAGTTTCATGATTTTAAAACCAAGTTTCTCAATGTTCTTGACCGAGCCACGATGCCCAGATGTTTGAATCTTATTCTCATTTTTTGCATGGGAGTAGAAATTCACCCGAGGACACAAATGTGATTTTCAACCAACTTTGGTGCATGGGAGCACGTGCTTGTAGTTCAAATTTGAATTATGCACATTAAATGACCAAAAACTCAATTAATGTGTAAATAAGGACAAACAAAGCCGGAATAATTCCAAAATTTAACAGGGCACTCATGTAGTTCTATGTTGCCTTTGTAAATAAACTCAAGGGGGACAACGTATATCGTTTCACACTCAAAGGTGACACGTTCCCTCTCAGAACCACGAGCCTTCTTGAGAGAAGCTTCGGTTTGGAAGAAGCTTATACCAAAATCTGTTCCTATTCGGCCATTTTTTTACCACAACATGGTAGTACCATGACATGACATCCATGGCAAGTTTCATGATTTTTAGACGTGTTTTGGATTTACAAGAATTTTAAAACCAAGTTTCTCAATGTTCTCGGCCGAGCCACGATGCCCAGATGTTTTAATTTTATTCTCATTTCTTGCATGGGACCTAGAAATTCACCCGAGGACACAAATGTGATTTTTCAACCAACTTTGGTGCACGAGAGCATGTGCTTGTAGTTCAAATTTGACTTATGCACATTAAATGACCAGAAAATCAATTAATGTATAAAAACGACAAACGAACCTGGAATAATTCCAAAATTTAACATGACACTAATATAGTTCTATGTTGTCTTTGTTAAGAAACTCAAGGGCGGGGGGGGGGTGTGGCACATTCCCTCTTAGAACCACGAGCTTCCAAATCGGCCCAATTTTTTACCACAACATGTTAGTGCCATGACATGACACCATGCCAAGTTTCATGATTTCCAGCCGAGTTTTGGATTTACATGAATTTAAGATCTAAGTTTCTCGATGTTCTCGGCAGAGTCATGACGCCCAGATGTTTGAATTTCATTCTCATTTCTTCCATGGGACCTAGAAATTCAACCAAGGAACACATGTGATTTTTCAACCTACTTTGGTGCACCGGAGCATGTGCACGCAATTCATATTTAGATTATGCACATTAAAAGTCCAGAAACTCAATTAATGTATAAAAAGGCCAAATGAACCCGAAATGATTCCAAAATTTAACAAGCCACTCATATAGTTCTATGTTGCCTCTGTAAATAAAATCGGGGGGGAGGCAGCGTATATCATTTCGCACACAAAGGTGACACGTTCCCTCTCGGAACCACCAGGCTTGTTGAGAGAATCTCCGGTTTTGCAAGAGGCTTATACCAAAACTTGTCCCAATTCAGCCAAAAAATATACGTATGAAAATAGGGTTTAGATTATCCCGAACATCTCGCTACCTAGACCAATAATGTAATATGATTTGAGTTCAACATAAAATGGATACATATATTTGAATTGGAGAGCGTATTTTACATGTAGTTCATAGTGAAATATGATTACTGCTATATGCATGTCTTTTTGTCATCAAGATAATATTTAAATTATTGTATAACTTGACAACAATCATATTCAAATAAGGAAAATTGATTCAAATTTAGTCCATATGGTAGACGACAATATATATGTTCACATGGTGGAGTAAAATGTTCATATATGACGGAAGATCAAAATGTATGACTACATCAATTATAAACCGCAAGGTCACCTAATGATATATTCGAATTCAACATAACATGGATTCAAAAATTGAAATTCGAGATCATGGCATCTGTAATCATATAAAAAGGGACATTACTCTTTCTTTGGTGGGAATTGATTTGTTTTTTGTTGTTGTTGAGGGAAGTGCGAATCGATTTGGTACTGTGCAGGGTAATCATGTTCTCCCGATTTTTTTTACATTTTTCTTGTATTTTTTTCAATGGCATCTATAGCATTATAGTAAAAGGGGACATGACTCTCTTGTGTCTTGTATGATTTTTTTACACGTTAAGTTTGTTCTGCCGAACAAGGAATCCGCACCTTGTTAACCCGAAAGTTTCAAGCTCGAGTATCTTTTGTCTCACCTGCTTTGAAACTCCCGCTTCTTCAACCCGCACCGCGCCTTGTTATCCCGAAATTTGGACGTGCGCGAGAACTCCCGCCTCATCCGAAATCGCTCCCGCAGCCCAGACACGTGAAATCCCCCTTCTACCCCTCAGCCGGAAATGAAGCTCCATGTCGCGGTGTCAAAACCGGTGGGGTTACGCTAGTAACTTACCCTACATTTCGGATAAGCGCGTCCTTAAGCTTGGCTCCCCCCTCTTCGTTCGCCCCCCCATTCATACACCAAGGCCGCCAAAACCCGCGAAACCCCACGCTCCTCCGTCGGCCTCCCGACCGCCGCCCAGCCGGAGACTCTTCCCCGACTATGTCGTCCACCGCAACAACTCGCCGTCCCTCATCCAGCGCACCAGATGAGGATCCATTGTCGATCTCGTCGTCCTGCCGGATCAGCCGCCCCGTCCTCCACCTCCAAGGAGCTGCCCCGATGTTTGCCTCGTCTATCGCGCCACCTCAATCCCCACAGCGCCATCTTGGCCTGCCCCACCGGAACCGCAGCACCCTCACCAATTCCTCCGATGAAGCCGAGGCCAACTCGGCGCCACCAAGGAGGTTTTGCACTCACCACTGCATTTTATCTTTTATTCGATCTCACGGGGCTGCCGATGCTTGATACCGAGCAGACATGGCGTCTCCATCGACGGCACCGTCGCCGGCCACATCATCCACGGCGTTTCTCCCCCATGTCGTTGCTTCCTCGGCGGCGACTTCCACAATGGCACTAGCTGCAGCTGCTCCGGCTCTCGCTCGTGTTGCGGCTCTGTTCTTGCTATCGGTCGCGCTGCTGCACTGCTCCTGCTTTCGTTCGTGCTGCTGCTATGCTCTTGCTCTCGCTTGTGCTGCTGCTGCTGATGCACGACCTCCGACAGCTACAGGAGTTGCTGCTTTAGCACTCGCTCGCGGTGCTACTACATGACTTTCTCTCTGCTAGTGCGTTCCGTGCTCGAGCGTCTGCTGATTTAGATCACTGCTTCTCTGCTACTAGTGCTCGAACGCCCTAAACATCTATTGCAATGCTCTGTTACTAGTTCAATCAGTTTCGACAGTAAAATTCAGTTTCGACTGTGAAGTTCATTTTCTTCAGTTAAGTTCAGAGTGAACAGTACTTACAGCATCTGTCGCAGCGGCCGTGGCGCGGCTGATGCGTTTTACATCTAGCACTTTTTGGTGATGTATTTTACATCATCTATTGCAGATGATATTAGGGTCCCACTTCAGATTAAAGTTGTCTGTCTTGTCATGCTTCAGCCTCGTCGCCGTACACCTTAGTGGAGCTGCTCCAATGACGGAACAGTCCATCACAGCGGAGCAGTACCCTCGGTGCTGTTTCCAGAGGCCTCGGATCTTCTTCCCCGCCTCCGACAGTCACACCAGCATCATCACCATCCTACACGTCCAACCCAATGATGTTGAGGTCCTCAAGGCTATGCCAAAGAGGTTGTACACTCATCGCATCACTTTGTTTCTCCATTCCTCTGTTCTTCCAATTCATGTGAGCCAAACACCTAGGTTGACTGAAATCCTATGTTTCCAAATGCTCTGTGTTGCACGTGCATTCCTATCCTATTCCTATGTTTTTCCTATCCCTGCGTTTATAGAATCCTCCAATTCTAAGGAGCCCTTATAGATTTACTTCATTTTCAGATTGGCGTCAAAGAAAACTCTGTGTGTTATGTCCTGCTCCTGCCGTGCCGTCATCCACCCCACCTGAGGTGCACCATCAACAGAAGCGTTCACTGTAGCAGAGATCCCCCCTACAAACTTTCTTTCGCCACCTCAGATCATCTTCCTCGTTTCCGGCAGCCACGCCAACTGCATTACCATCATTGACTGAGCAGATGAACCTAAGGACTAGACAGTTCCGGAAGAGAGGTCGCAGTCTTTCGTGTTTGCTTAAGTTATACATCGGTTATTATTACCTGCTACTTTATCTTTCAATCTTGAGTTTTGAATTGCCCATGGGTCTCATATCGAGCAAGCAACGAATAGTATCTGTCTACTATCTGGTTCATCTGGGGTCTTCTATGTGGTTCATGTTGGGTGGGCAACAAACAATAGATTATCCATTGTCTATCTTTTTAAACTGAAGCTATATCTACCTGCTATCATTAGTTTTGGATATATCCACTCGTTTGCTACCATCAGTCTTGATTTTTGCATGCACCCCTTAGGCCTTAAAAGATCTAACTATTTTTTTATTATGCATGTCAGATATTGTACACAATCATACTGAACATGTAGAGAAAAAGAGAAGACCATTGCGTGCGAATATAATGTCATGCAGACGCTGCTCCATGGTGGGCGAAGTGCCCCCCCTCTCCTCCATTTCCAGATTGTATTCTAGAGGAAGATAACTGTTCAGATGGAGATTCAGAAGGAGCCGACCATGCCTGTTTACCACCTGAGGTGTTTGCTCTAACCTGGCATGCTGATGTTGGTCATATCATGCATATGGCGCCTTGCATTGCTTACATTATACATCTTATATGTCATCAACTTAGTTTAGATTTGCTTTGTGTGAATGCCACCTGTTTGGTTTCTATATCATACTCCCACCATTCCTAAATATTTGTCTTTTTAGAGATTTCAACAAGTGACTACATACGGAACAAAATGAGTGAACCTACACTCTAAAATATGTCTATATTCATCCGTATGTGGTTGTCCATTTGAAATCTCTAAAAAGAAAAATATTTAGGAATGGAGGGAGTATATGGGAATTATGCAATGCCATCTTCTTTAGCCAGAAAGCATATACGTGAATCATGCAATGCCATCCTATTTAGCTAGTCATCGTATATGTGAATTGTATCGTGCCATATTTTTTCCATAATGTATTCCATTTGTCAACAATGTTTATACATTCGTCTACTCTTCCTGTGCATTAGCCATTTGAGTCGGTCATGGGAAAATCTGGAGTGAAAACAAGGTCTTCTCAGCAGTCAGTGCTACCTGTCGATGCTGATTTCTTGCTGGTTACAGATAGCTCCTCAGAGGAGGATTCAGAGAGAGATGACCAGTCGTATTCCCCCCCCCTGAGGTGCATGCTCTAACTTGGCTGGGTTATATTGCTCATATCATGCATATGGTGTCTTGCATTGCCATACCATCTGCTTAGATTAGACATGCTTGTGTGAATGCCTCCTGTTTGCTTTCTATATCAAATATGTGAATTATGCAATGCCATGTTTTTCAGCCAGTTATCATATATGTGAATTATGCACCGCCATGGAGCCAGACATCATATATGTGAATTATCTCATGCCATCTTTTTTTTTCATTACGTATTCCATTTGTCGACAATCTGTGTATATTGAACTACTCTTCATGTGCATCAGCCATTTGAGCCAGTTATGGAAAAATCTAGAGTGAAAACAAGGTCTTCAGAGCAGGCAATGCTACCTGTTAAAGCATATATCTCGATGGTTACAGGGAGCTCCTCAGAGGAGGATTCAGAGACAGATGACCAGTCCTATATCCCACCTGAGGTGTATGCTCTAAGTTGCAATGTTTGTATTTCTCATATGATGCATATGGTGTCTTGCATTGCTTAGTTTAGACATCATATGCACAATATTGAATTCTATCTGCTTAGTTTAGAGATCATACATGCGAGTGCCAACTGCTTAGTATATGAATCAATTATGTCAATTATATCATGCCATCCTGTATACTGAGACAACATGTATGTGAATCATTTCATCCCAACCTATTTTAGAAGGACATCATATAGTTTTGTCATGTCATCATGTTTAGGTACTCATAATATGTTGAATTATGCCATTATACCCTGTTAAGTTATCCATCATATATCTGAAACTGTGTCATGCTATCCTGTTTAGTTAGGCATCATATATGTGAAATTGTGTCATGTTGTCCTGTTTGGTTAGACAACATATATGTGAATTACCACATCTGTCTATCATACAATATCTGTACGTTCAATTTCTTTTCTTGTTTATCAGCCATTTGAATTGGAGGGGGTGATGGCAGTATCTAAGGGAGCAAAAACCCATTCTTCACAAAAGACAGTGCTACCCGTCGATGCAGATAGAACCATGGTTGTACTGGCCCACAAACTAGCCCTACCACACATAATCGAGACTCTTCCAGATTGCACACTTACACCGTTGGGCAGAGAACCAGCTACAACCCATCTAATCGCAACCCCAGCGGATAGTAACCCACTTATAGTTGACAAAGCACCATGTCCACCACAGAGTACCCCCACACGAGCAGTTTGTAAAGCTACTGCAGTGCCCAAAGCACGAAGACCACCACAGCTAACCGAAACTCCACGTTTAAAGCAGAAGAGCAACTGTTCTCAGGTCAGATTCCGTAG
The DNA here is from genome assembly GCF_002162155.2 of Triticum dicoccoides. Classification (NCBI taxonomy): domain Eukaryota; kingdom Viridiplantae; phylum Streptophyta; class Magnoliopsida; order Poales; family Poaceae; genus Triticum; species Triticum dicoccoides. Next base: position 475,329,732 of record NC_041391.1, on the reverse strand, counting down.
CTATGGTCCATACTCCTTTACTATTGCATCGCTGTATTTACTCATACCAACTACTTTCGAATTTGAAGGATCCAATTGAAACTCCAATGGCGCAACAGGTATGTTTTAAACCTATTTCTTTAACTGGATTGTTTTTCTAACTTCTTGCTCTATGTTGATTTCAGTTTAAGTTGTATAAACAGTTATGTTCTCATGTGATGCACATTACAAGTGCTGCCAATGCTGTGTAGTTTCTCACACTTATATTCTGTCTATGCTACTATGTCTTAAAAATATATGAGTTGAACCGTGTCTCTATCTTGATTAGGGAACATAAACTAGAATGATATGGAAAATACAGTGACCATAGTACATAGATATATGTTTGTTTCATGCTGTTATCCTGTCCACCTTACTACTGAACCGGTTTACCAAAATGAGTTTGGTATACTACAAGCTAAACCTGGGATGTGTCTGCTTGTTTCTCTTGTAGTATGCAAACAGAATATTGGAGAAGAGCACCCCACTATGCAATGGTAGAGAAAGTAATGCAGATAAGGTTCAAGATAGTGAGACAACCCTGTTGGTCTCCAAGAAAGGTGATAAAAACGATCTTGTAGACAGTGAGAAAACTCCACAGTCCTGCATTGATGTAGTGTTCGAGTTACTGGCCAGTACCGCTGGCACAAGCTCTTCGAACTCGCTGCCTGAATCACTTCAGCTTCTTCAGTCTCAGCTACAAGCTGAAAGGCATCAGTCAGCTATGCTGTGGCGAGGAGCCGAAGGACTGAGGAAGTCCCTGTAGAATTTAGATGCGTACTTTCTTGTGCAATAGCAAGTGCTGGAGGATTTAAGCGCCAAACAAGAGAAAGTTAATAAGCTTGCTAAGCATCTTGCCAGCATTATGGGTACCCAGGATATTGTTTCTTGAACTCTTCTGAAGTGGTTTCAGTTCTGGACTTGTTTTGCTGCGATGTTTATAAGCTGCTGTGTTCCCTATATTTGCACTGGTGGTGAACTTTGATGCCCAGTGGATGTAATATGTGTAATAGCCGTGATAGCCTAGCATAAGTTGCTTGCTTATTTATTTCCTTGTTGTCTTGTTTATTTGTTTGCTTGTAGTCAGTGCAGTTCTTTTTCCGCGGTTTGCTAGTGGCTGCAATAACCTATTTTTTAAAACTAGGCCACAATAATCATGGGCTAATATTTACTGTAGTGACACTGGGACTCCTACGGGCCGTAGAAACAGTGGGCCTTCTACGGGCCATAGAAACAGTAGGCCTTCTACGGGCCGTAGAAACATTGGGCCTTCTACTGGCCGTAGAAACAATGGGCCTTCTACGGGCCGTATCATCAATGGGCCTTATACGGGCCGTATGATCGATTGGCCAAACATGGGCCAATAACAGGCCGCATTATGGCCATAAACGGGCTAGAGTTGGAAACGTCCGTTCATGGGCCGACCATAACGGGCCATCGTTAATAGGTTGTATTTGATGACGTTATGAAAACGGCCCAATGTATTAACGGACCACAAATGGGCCGACTGTAACCACGGGCTGAATTTGGCCCAGAAAGAAAATGGCAGTAACGGGCCGTAAGTAAACGAATGCTCGAAATGAGCCCAAGAATAAATGGGATCTGAGAAGGCTGAAAGATAACATGGGCTGGAAACGGCCCAACTGAATAACGAGCCATTAATGGGTATAAACTGATACACTGTTCATTACGGGCCAGTTTCACCACGGGCCGTTAATGGGTTTAAAGTGATACACTGTTCATTGCGGGCCAGTTTCACCACGGGCTGTTAATAGGCCAAGAGTTACATAGGGCCTCATATGGGCCGAAAGACGTCATGGGCCATACATGGGCCAGAAGTGAAAACTGGCTGGAATCATATTGGATGGCCCAGATTCGGGTAGGGCGTAACGGGCCTTGGGTTAGCGGGCTGTAAATGGAGTATATGCGAACATGTCGTTAATAGGCTTTCCATGGACCGCCCGTCACCTTTTGACCAAGTCAAACGGGCCGGCCTTTTCACAGGAATGGGCCTCTGTTGGGCCGTGCCACGTGTCGACGTATCATAGGCGCCTTCTGTCCAATGAGTGGATGACATCTGTTCCAACAATGAGCCGACACGTGTTTCCTCCAGCCAATGATGATTTTACACATGGAAAATTCCCATTGGTCGGGACTGTTAACGGGTTATCGGATCCAAAACCTGACCCGATAGCTTAACGACGTTCCGTTACGGTGGATGCCATGTGTCGGTCACCCTTGACGAAAGCACTTCTGTGACGCGCGATTTATCGTCATGGAAGTGGACACTTTCGTGATAATTTTGGTAATGTCATGGAACACTTATACGACAGCACAGGTATGACTATCTTGATTCTGTCATAAATTTGTCATGGATGTACATGCATGACAAAAAACGCGACTTACTGTGACAAACACGTATCATCACAAAAGTGTATTTTTTTGTAGTGGTGTGGCGAGAACGCTTCGCCAGGCTCGCCGGCGGACGTCCGTCGTCATCACGGACGCCCGCCCATCGTCTGCGGCCTACAAGTGCACCGAGGCGCAGCGCATGGTCTGTCGCCGGGGTGCCCGCGGCCTCCGTCGACGCGTGTAGTCGCTACCTCAGTGTGACCGCTTCCCTCTGGGCGCCCGTATGTGTCTCTGCTGGGAGCTTCTCGACGCCGCCGATGCCGACGCGTCTCTTGGCTCTCCTCCCCCCAAGGACGTGGTTTTTATTTCATCTACATGCATGGTCGTATAGGCTCCCATGCAATGTTCAATCTCACCGGCTTTTCTCTCGGCGGGGTTGCCGGATGTAAGACCTGTTCATCTTTCATCACAAGGGGAGACCCTCCACATGACCTGTAAAACTGGGCGCGGGATGGTATATTTCTCATCTCGACGAACATGGCCATATAAGGCTGCATGTCGTGCTCATAAGCTTATTGCTTTCCATTGCAGGACCTGTTCGTCTCCAGCATGTCACCTGTTCATCGATGGACAAGAAAAATACAAGAAAGTATATACCTTTTCTTACCGATCTCACTATCACCTTGTGAATGCGGTGGAAGAGATTGCTTGTGAGAAAATATGTGTGAAAATATGAAAGAAAGACATAGCACAATCGATCTATAGGTGTCCGTGTGTGTGTTGCTCTCTGATGATTAGCAGGCTTGACGTGTACGTGTGAGCGGCCTGCCGGCCGGCGTGGGCAGCCAGGCGACGGCCAGCCGTGTGCGTGTGAGCGGTGTGCCCGAGGGGCCTTGCAGCCAGACCCCTCCGTGTGTAGCCTGCCAGCGGCGGCCGCATGCGTGAGAACAGCCAGCCCGTATATACGTGTGTATCTTGAGAGCGGCCTTGCGGCCAGCCTTCCATGTATGCCCCCCCTGATCAATATGTTCATTAGTATTTATAGGCAGAGGCAGCGCAGCCTAGCTGCTGGTTGTTGCCGATCTTCTTGGGACAGAGAAGTACGTACTTGTTAGGATCATAATTATTTGTTCTTTGGTACTTATCCGGCTGGTCATTGGGTTATTGTGACGCGCATGTACACGACTAAGCACGCGGTGCACCACGACCTGATCGATCGGACATGCGAATAGTGGTCATTTGCCTCCTGTACAACTTGGATAATTAATTAGCTATGTACGTATATACAAGCACGTACCACATGGATACACACATAATATTATTCATTTTTCTATGTATAGCTAGCTAATCAAGTTGATTAGATTATCAACGTACAGGTTGTCATAGATAATGCTCTCCACCGGCTGGTTACCATAATATTTTTCAAAGAAAAACATCTTTGTCACTTCCATATACACACATGTACGTGCCTATTAGTGCCATATTTTCATAAAATTGCGACAAAAATGCGTCGAACAGCTGTAAAAGTGTTCGGACTTTATTGCCGTGTTGTGGGGCGTGATGAAGCCCCTGGCGAAGTAATACGTACCAAAGTGTATGGGTGTAACAAGTGATAAATACAAAGACAAGGAAAGAGTCAAGTAATAAGCTGACGCCAAGAATATTGAGCCGCAAACTATTTTCCATTGTAATTTGATTGATATGTCGAGGTGTACTTGTAAAAATAATGTGATAAGCAAGTAAGACTATTTAACATGCCATGATCAAGGGCGATCTGTGCGCGGGTACTTAAAACAGGTATAACGATCATTAGCAGAGACCACCTGGGAATTTCCTTGTACGTCGAAGCCCCTTGCCTTCTTGGTGTGTTCGTCCCGTGATGGGTCCGGTGATCAGGTTATCTGAAAAGCCTCGAGCAGAGAAAAAACCTAAAAAAAAGAAAAGGTGAAGGTATGCGGATCCAGGCGCGGTTGAGCCGCATTATGGACCACGGTCTAGCTATGCCTCTGTCCCTGCCCATGGTACTTTGAGTGCGTAGTTATGTACGCGCGACACAAATTTCACCGCTTGATTGGGACTGGGACGGATGCCGAATTGCTAGCTGAGCTCTGGATGAGCTGGACGGTCCTGCTGCAGAGTAGTTCGGACTCGCTTGACGGTGTCCGGTGGCTTTACTGCCGAATTGAGGTTCTGCCTAACAAGGCTACTCTGTACTTCTGCTGCAAGGGACGCGGTGTGCTTCTCAGTACGGAGGGAGTGCTCCGTATTTTCATTGACTGTTATAACACCGCGAGGTCCGGGCATCTTGAGCTTGAGATAGGCATAGTGCGGCACCGCATTGAATCGAGCAAATGCGGTTCGTCTGAGCAGTGCATGATAGCCACTGCAGAAGGGGACGATATCGAAGATTAACTCTTCGCTTCGGAAATTATCCGGGGATCCGAAGACCACTTCTAGTGTGATTGAGCCCGTACAACAGGCCTCTACACCTGATATGACACCTTTAAAGGTGGTTTTCGTGGGCTTGATCCTTCAAGGATTGATACCCATTTTGTGCATTGTATCCTGATAGAGCGGGTTCAAGATGCTGCCACCATACATGAGGACTCGCGTGAGATGGAATCCGTCAATAATTGGGTCAAAGACCAGTGCGGCTAAACCTCCATGACGGATACTGGTCGGATGGTCCCTTCGGTCGAAGGTGATCGGACAGGAGGACCATGGGTTAAATTTTGGGGTGACTGGCTCCATCGCATAGACGTCCCTGAGTGCACGCTTGCGCTCCTTCTTGGCGATATGGGTGGCATATATCATGTTCATCGTTTTAATTTGGGGGGGGGGGGATTTCTTCTGTCCCCCTGTTTTCGGTGGTCGGGATTCCTCGTCATCATCCTTGCTTTGCGACCCTTTCTCCTTATTCTCGGCATTTATCTTGCTGGCCTGTTTGAACACCCAACATTCCCTGTTGGTATGATTGGCTGGTTTATTCGGAGTGCCATGGATTTGGCATGGTCGATCTAGTATGCGGTCTAGACTGGACGGGCCTAGATTGTTCCTTTTAAATGGATTCTTCCGCTGACCGGACTTAGAACCGCTGAATCCGGCGTTTACCACCGTGTCTTCGGTACTATCACCGTTGTTTCGACGCTTATGTCTATTGCATCGGGGCTTGCCATTGCTGTTTCTGGCTTCAGAAGTGCCAGGTTCGCTTGTATTGTTGTTGCTACTGGCTAGCCAGCTGTCTTCGCCCACACAGAAGTGGGTCATGAGTGCCGTAAGGGCTGACATGGACTTTAGTTTTTCCTAGCCGAGGTGTCTGGCGAGCCATTCGTCGCGGATGCTGTGCTTAAAGGCCGCTAGGGCTTCGGTGTCCGGACAGTCGACGATCTGTTTCTTTTTCGTTAGGAACTGAGTCCGGAATTTCATGGCTGACTCTCCGGGCTATTGGATTATATGACTTAGGTCATCCGCATCCAGAGGTCGGACATATGTGCCTTGGAAGTTGTCGAGGAAGGCGCCCTCCAATTCCTCCCAACTGCCAATGGAGTTTTCGGGCAGACTGTTTAACCAGTATCTAGCTGGTCCCTTGAGTAGCGGGAGGTATTTGATGGCGTGAAGATCATCACCGCATGCCATATGAATATGGAAAAGAAAATCCTCAATCCACACTGCGGGGTCTGTTGTGCCATCATATGATTCGATATTTACGGGTTTAAACCCTTTTGGGAAATCATGTCCCATTACTTCATCAGTGAAGCAGAGGGGGTGTGCGGCGCCTCTATATCGGACCAAGTCGTGACGTAGTTTGGATGGAGCTCATATGCGGTTTTCGGCCCGAACGTGGTTATGTTTCTCACGTTCCGCCAGATGGCTGTCGTCGCGCATCGAGGCACGTCCTCATGATCCATAGATTGATCTTGTCTAACCTGCTCTCTTTTCCAAATCGCGTCGCAGGTCATGTGTATATCCCCGAGCTGTTGTATTTCCGTTTGTTCGGCGAGGTAGTGCGGGCTGGTATTCGGCTTGAGGTGCCACTTTGTCCTGGCCACGTGGTGGTCGGTCAGCCGTATTGTACCTTGGTAGGACGGGCTCCAGCGCCTCGTCGTCGAACTGTGGTAACAGTTTGTGCTTCGGGTAGCTTTTTGTTGGGCACTCGAGGCCATATTCCTCGGCTGCCAGGACGTCAACCCATCTTTCATTGAGAAGATCTTGATCAGCTTGAAGTTGCTTCAGCTTCTTTTTCAGGCTTCTTGCAGTGGCTATTAGCTGACGCTTAAAGCGTTCCTGTTCAACAGGCTCTTCAGGCACGATGAAATTTTCGTCACCGAGGCTAACCTCGTCCTCGAAGAGCGGAAGGTAGTTGCTATCCTCCGATTCTTCGCTCATGGCCTGTTCGCCAGGGCTGACTCGCCCATCATTCCGTTCCTCCTATTCAGAGGTTGGCTCAACGGGGTCTTCATTGTTTTCGGCACCGTTTGGAGTGTTGTCCTCTTCTGTGACGGTATTGCTGTTTTTACTGCAGCATGGCTTGGAGCGGCGCCGCTGACGTCGGCGCTTCGGCTATATCTCAGAAGGTTTATCCTCGACTGGATTTTGATCGTCGCCGTTGTTTTCTTTGGGTGTATCCACCATGTATATGTCGTACGAGGAGGTGGTTGTCCAACACCCTGTAGGCAGTGGTTCCTGATCCTCTCTGGCATCATCGTCCATACTGTTGATGTCTTCGGATTCATAGTCAAGCATGTCGGTTAAGTCGTCGACAGTGGCTATAAAGTGGGTGGTGGGTGGGAAACGAAGTTCTTCGTCGTCCGCTTCCCATTCGAACCGGACATAGTTCGGCCGAGAATCCCCTGACAGGGAGAGAGATTTCAATGAATTTAACATGTCGCCAAAAGGTGAGTGCTGGAAGATGTCCGTGGAGCTGAACTCCAAGACCGGCGCCCAATTAGGTTCAATGGACGCGGGTGCACGCGGTCCGGAATCAATGGCCAGAGACGAGTCCGGGTTTCCGGTGACACAAGCCCCGGTCGATGCTGGGTCTGTGTGCGGCTTGAACGCTGCCGAGTCTGTGGCCTCTGTGGCAGGGTTAAGCTTCCCTTCTTCGGACGACACAGTCCGCTCCAGCTCTAGGGCCAGGGTGGTCACAGGTGCTATATCCTGCGTGTGGCCCAATGACAGATCTAGGTCATGTTCATTGTAGTGGCTGGGGACAGCCGTCATGGGCTCGAATCTGTCGAAGATCAAGTCTCCGCGGACATCGGCCACAAAATTCAGTCTTCCAAATCTGACCTGATGGCCGGGGGTGTAGCTATTGATCTGCTCTAGATGGCCAAGCGAGTTGGCCCGCAGTGCAAAGCCGCCGAATACGAAGATCTGTCCGGGGAGGAAGATCTCTCCCTAGACCATGTTGTTGCTGATGATTGATGGAGCCATCAAGCCTATCTTCAATGACATAGCGGAACTCTCAATGAAACCACCAATTTCGGTGTCAAAACCGGTGGATCTCGGGTAGGGGGTTCCGATCTGTGCGTCTAAGGTTAATGGTAATAGGAGGCGGGGGACACGATGTTTACCCAGGTTCGGGTCCTCTCTATGGAGGTAATACCCTACTTCTTGCTTGATTGATCTTGATGAATATGATTATTACAAGAGTTGATCTACCACGAGATCATAATGGCTAAACACTAGAAGTCTAGCCTATGAGATTATGATTGTGACTCTAACCCTAGAAGTCTAAACCCTCCGGTTTATATAGACACCGGGAGGGGCTAGGGTTGTACAAAGTCAGTTACAGAGAAAGGAATCTACATATCCGAATCGCCAAGCTTGCCTTCCACGCAAAGGAGAGTCTCATCTGGACACCGGACGAAGTCTTCTATCTTATATCTTCATAATCCAACAGTCTTTGGGGACCGATTTTCCGGGTACTAATTCCCAGAAAATGGCCCTTGTGCTCATCAGCCCCAGGATAACTGTTAGCTGATGAGGCACCAACTAGATACAGAAATTCCAAGCAAATACAAAATATGTAGTACAAGACCATTCTGGTCTGTGAGTACAACAAATGGTTTCTAGTGGTTGATGGCGGAAGCGGGCTGTAAATCATCAGTGTCTATGGGACTCCATTTCCCACGGAACAGCTGACTAGGTTAACTCCTATCTTCGCGAGGCTGCTATCACCGTTGCATAGGTTCCGGGGCTGTCATCACGTCGCTTCTCTCCGCGCAAGACAATAGCCAGGGACAAGCCAGTGAGTACTTTGAATGTACTCGCAAACATTATGAACACAGGGATAGTATTGCAATGATGTGCTGAAAATATTTTATACTCATGACGTCAGTCACAAAAATATAAATATAACTCTGATGCGTGTAAGCATGTTATACATGAATATGTAATATCATAGAAGTATTAAAAATATAATGAAATAAATAACAAGCATGCCACAGTCGGGCGTCTGAGCGACACCACATAAAGGGCTTTAAAAGAAATGCCACATTCAGGCGTCTGAGCGACACCACATAAAGGGCTTTAAAAGAAATGCCAAAGTCGGGCGTCTGAGCGACACCACATAAAAGGGCTTTAAAAGAAATGCCTCAGTCGGGTGTCTGAGCGACACCACATAAAGGGCTTTAAAAGAAATGCCACAGTCGGGCGTCTGAGCGACACCACATAAAGGGCTTTAAAAGAAATGCCACAGTCGGGCGTCTGAGCGACACCACATAAAGGGCTTTAAAAGAAATGCCACAGTCGGGCATCTGAGCGACACCACATAAAGGGCTTCAAAAGAATAACAATCAGTGAATATCCAGGAGGTAGAACCATTCCAGGGATATTTGATAAATACCAATAATATCACGGGTTAGTCCACAACAATAATAACCATAATTATCACAAGTCACAAGTTGTGATTCCATTTCTGGTTTAACAGTTTCACCTCCGAAGACCGACACTAAGACCGACACTCGACCCATCCCAGACTGTAATCCTTAACCATGGACACGGCTATTCGAATAGGTTTAATCTCTGTAGAGGGTGTACTCTTTACCCACGAGTAACGGATTTCATTAGTCCATCGGGACTAATTCCGTCTACGGTCTTTTTGTTGAAAACACACCTAACTTGCACACACCAGCTTAACTCACACGTGTCTGGAATCACCCACGACACCTGTCAAGCAAACTCTAAGTGGGGAGGCTACAACCTCGCGTAGCATGGGATCAAATTTATATTGCACGCTCTAAGGGGTGGCCTCCCCTCTCGGTCTCAACCGGAAACACCCATGCCCCCAGACCAGGTGGCCTGCCTACCAGCTACAACCGGTATCTTCCATCATGGCCTCTCTGTACGGTGTGTGCTAGAAAGAGGTTGACAACTTACTGAACCGTACTCTACTTGCTGTAGAGATGAGTGGTAGTACGAAACGAGTATGGGGGTTACTGGAACAAGACTCGATCTACGGTCGACTCAGGTGGTTTATAATCTTCCCTGCATGATTAGCATAACGAATATATTTCAACCAACAGAGTCACCGCTCATATTACCTTACCATCCCATAGCAGACATAACTGTCCCGACGGAGACCGGCGACAAACTCATGCCTACCCAAGGCCGAGGTTTTCCCGGGCTCCTGCCGGTATGCATGCAAAGTACATGAGGGTGATCATCATCACAAGTGTGTTCATTTCCAACAGCATGAAAATCACTAACATGCACCCATGCATGTGATCATATCACATGAAATAACAAGTTTCTCCAAAGTGAGGTAATGTTATAAACGCATCATAGAACACACAAAAATATTTATGCCGGAGTTCAGAATGCTTGCCTTCAATGTGTGGAAAGGCAGGGTGCACTCCAAAACTTTTTGAAAGTTTTCTTCTCTCTCTCCAAGGTCCTATTTTAAACAAATTTGAATTAACACACAAATTCAAAAACAGCACAAAAAGGTGTTTGAAATTTTTTCAAACAAATCTTAAAATAAACTAGGTTAAATTTGAGAGAGGTAGGAAAAAGAATCAATTCATTTGGAGTTATAATTTAAAAGATATAGCCAGTCAAACATTTGGTCAAAATCTGTTTTTTTATAAAAAATAAAACAGAATTAAAAGAAAACGATTCGAAAACACGTACACGTCGAAGACGTATTCCGACTATACGCCTCCACTTACTCCAGTGTGGATGCGCGTGGGTCATCGACAGTGGGCCCGCCTGGCCCACTGGTCAGGTTTGACCAGTCGCCCTCCCTCCCCTTCCTCTGGCCGAACAGAGGCGGGGGCTCCGGCGATCTTCGCCGGCGTTAGGCGGCTCCTCGCGGGCATCCGAGTGCAGGAATGGATCCGCCACTCCTAGGCGGTCCTTCCGGTGGTCGTAGGATAGCCGGGGGTGGAGGGAGTCGCCGGCGGCGAGCTCCGTGGCGGAGGGAAGGCTTCGGTGGATTTGGGGATTCCGGCCATGGTGGTTCCCGAGCGGGTCTGGGAGGCTAGGCAGCTCCGCGGGTTCAAGTGGAGTCGGACAGTGGTGTTTGGGAGGGCAGGGGAGGTCTTGGTGCGTCGGAACCGACCGGGACGAGGCGGCGGCCGAGCTGACCGGAGAGGTTGAAGACGACCTCCTCGCTTCGATTGACGACTAAGGGGGTACGAGAAGGACGGCGTGAAGCTGCCCGGGTGCTCGGAGGAGTCCGGGGACCCCTTTTATAGCACGTCCAAGTCGGTTCGCGGCGGCCGGGGATAAGCTCACCGGCGAACCGCCCTACTGTACTGCAGGGCGACGTGGCGGTGGCTGGCCGGCTCCAGGAGCTACCGACGAATGCTCCACTATTGAAGGAGGCGAGCTGGCGTGCTGTGGTGGCTTGGGCAGCGCCGACCATGGCAGTGGCGGATTCAGACGCAGGCGTGCCGCCAAGGAGCTTGCTGGCAACGCTGCAGCGGGCTAGGAGGCGGTCAGGGCTCTTGGCGCGATGTGGCGAGTGGGTAAGGATCAGGATGAGCTCAGGGAAAGCTTATCCAGGGGCGCGCTGGCTCGGGCGCGAGCACGTGCAAAACGCGTGCTCTGCTCGCGCTCCGGGCGTGCACGGCGACTGCTCGACGAAATGCCAGGATGGCCAAAACTGCTAGAGAGCTAATGCAAATCCACAGGCCTGGGCTAGAGATCGTTATCAGGCTACTAGACAACTTGGTTTGGACAGATGGGAAAGTTTACAACACAAACTTACAATCATGCCAAATCTGTCCATGCCCACAGGGTGTTTGACAAAATGCCAGAGGCATCTAGGCAGGTCTTGGAGTGGCCACTTCTTCCAGATCAGTGTCTCTGGGGTGTATGAGAGGGTGGTGAAGTTAGTTTGCAAAAGGGAAAAACTTGCTAGTACAAGTTTTGCAAAACTACACTTCTGGGCAGGGAGTGAATGGTATCATTTCATGAACCAAAAATGATCAAATGAGTGTATGCTCCTGGACTTAGGGGTTTAGTAGGGTGGTCTTCAAGTAGGATAAAGAATCAAGGGCCAGAGGGCAAGTAAGACTAAGGTTGCTGTACAAACTATCATGATGGACCAGAATGAAGATGAGGTTGGTTCTCTCAAAGATTTCAAAGAACATCCCTGGATTTTTGCATATAATGGAATCATATGCTCCTACTGACATCCCATAATTTTGGTGGATACTAGAAACAGATATTTAAAAGGGTTGCAGTGCAAAAAAGTCTACTGGACCAGACAAGAAAAACTTGTGTAGCACTCAAAATATGCAATGAATGAACTATATTATTGCATAAAAGTGATTTAGAGGCATCCCATGACATCTCCAAATTTTGGTTGGATTTTTAGTTAAATTTATCAAATGGTTGTAGTACAAAAAGAGCTCCAAACTTAAAACAAGTCATTTTAATGATTTAAGCACATGGTGAAATAATTTAATAAATAATCTTACTGATTAGGAAATTGTTTTAATCAGATGGAATAGAAGTTCAATATGTTTGGAAGGATCCACTTGGGAAAAATAAAGCCTTAATAAGAAAGGTTTTGGAATCAACAGAAATATTCTTGCAGGCAAAAATTTTACCTCTTGGCAAAATTTTAATAACTAAAACCTGGCTAAATTTTTGGGGTGTTACAATTACTACCCCCCTTAAGAAAAAATCTCGTCCTCGAGATTTGCTAAGGTTTGAGAAACAAAAGAAAATACTTTTACTAGATCAAAAGATCATTTACACAAGTGGTAAAAAGAGGCTACAGTGAGAGGGCAATAAGTGGTGAATAACTACAGTGTGGGCACTGGCGTTGTGTGGAGAAATTCCACGTTTTGGACAACGAGTGATTTCTACGCGGGACGCAGTGAATTTAGAATAAATTCTAAATTCAACGATATGCTGGTCGTACCCGAGAACACAGTGCTCCCTCTGGCTGACAGGTGGGACCAGGGCCCACTGTCAGTCTCTTCTTCTACCTCTGGCTCTCTCTTCTACCTCTCTCCCGCGCGTTTTCCTGGCTTTCTCCACCGGCGACGACTAGCGCGTAGGGCATCTAGGCCGTACTGCGGTAGTGCGCGGCGTGCTTGCTGCTGGTGCAGTGTGCACTCACGTCGTGAGCCAGTGCGCTGTCGGCACTGCTCGCAGATTTGCCTCCGAACACCGGCGATCTGGCGATGAGCAGCGCTGGTGGACTTCGTCCATCGTACACCGATCCCGAGCTATAAAACGACTGCAATGCTCTTTCTTCATCTTCGCACCTGGCCTCGCTTCTACTCCTCCTCCTCCTCCATTACCGTTCACCGGAGCTCGAGACGAGGCCCCAATGGCGGAGACGGTGCCGGACTGGTACATGATCCTGGTGTGTGGAGGGCTGGCGGCAGTGCTGGGGCTCTCGGTCCTCCTGTGTGCGATGATCTATGATGATCGTTGCGATGCTGCCGCTCGGGTGCTGGCTCTCCGCGGTGGCGATGATCACGAGGATTAGGCGTAATCCCGAGTGTTTTACCGCTAACTATGTGTTGGAGGTGGATAGTGTCCGGATGATTATCTGCTAATCTCTCCCTTGGCGGCATGTGGAGTGCTTAGAAGGGTGGTTGGTGAGATGCAACATGGTTGCGTGTATTTCAGGTAGTGTAAGAGTCCGAGTGGTTGTGGGTCTGCTGCCGTGGTGCTGCGTGAAATAAAACGAATAATCCATGCAGCGAGAGGATAAAAGATGCACCAAATTCTGGAAGAAGAAAATCTCATTCCAGGATTTTTTTCGCAGTTACACAGGTTGCTCATGAAGAAAACCACTCACAAATGTAAAAACTAAATACTTGACTCGCCACACAATTTCGAGGTACCATGCATAAGTTACCACATAATAGTAAATGCTGAAATAACAAATACAGCAGTGACGTCTAAAATGTGAATGTGGTAACTGGTCTGCTGCCGTGGTGCTGCGTGAAATAAAACGAATAATCCATGCAGCGAGAGGATAAAAGATGCACCAAATTCTGGAAGAAGAAAATCTCATTCCAGGATTTTTTTCGCAGTTACACAGGTTGCTCACGAAGAAAACCACTCACAAATGTAAAAACTAAATACTCGACTCGCCACACAATTTCGAGGTACCATGCATAAGTTACCACATAATAGTAAATGCTGAAATAACAAATACAGCAGTGACGTCTAAAATGTGAATGTGGTAACTGGTCAGGGTCTCGAGGAAAAGTCTCTGGTAGAGGGGTACACTCTTCTTCTATCGGAGGAAGTGGATTGACCAGTCGATATATGCATCTCTCCTGGTCGGGCCTCAGTGGTCTGCCGATTGCAAACTGAGGATTCAAATCAGCAAGACTCTGGAGATAATCCATCACTCGTTGTTTCAAATGCTCTTGAGCGATGATGTACTGGATAAGGTTGGCTAGCACTGGGTCTCTCTCAATCCATCCACCGGGAAAAGATGTTACCCCTCCGGGTGCTGCACGGCTCGGAAAGTAATAATATCCTCGTTCGCGGGCATAGGGTACTGCGGATCGAAGGCGAGCAATCACTTCTTTCGCAGCAGCTTCTATGGCCAGGTGTGGGGTTGGCATCGATTCCCCCATGAAGGAAACTTCCGTTGGGTCTTGATTGGAGTCTATGGGAGGGATGTGTACTGCTGCCCAATATTCCGAGGTGGAAAAAGTGATTCTCGATTTGAACAACTCGTACTGGGGTGGCTGGGTAGAACCCATGGTACTGCAGGTAAAGTCCCACAATATTTTGACAAAGCTACCTGGGGTTGCATCTGGGGTTCTAAGATAAATACTGGGGCTCGGCATGACAGGAAGAAGGTTGTGAGGGTGGTGCACAAGATGTGGGGTGCTGGATAAGATCACAAGGTGGTCTTTATATAGCAAAGGAGCTGGGTCATTTCACCATGGTGAAAGGTAATAAATATGCCAGATTAGCTCCAAAGGTCGGGTCAGTGTCAGAGATACACATATCTCATAAAGAGACGTGTTACTGTGGTTGTCGTCGAGGTTGGTTTTGGTATCTATGCCCAGAAAATATGCAACCATGTGCTGACAAAATACGCAAGGCTACTATTAAAAATAGAGGCACAACGACGGGCTGCGTTTACATACAAGGTCGCATGATTACAAAGCGGGGATACACTGAGACTCGGTACTACTCGTACGGCTTAATCTACCCTCGTTTATGTTTAAACGGGCATGCCTGGTGGATGACGAGGCTTCTCCACAGGTCTCACTGCCGGGACTAGTCGGAGATGGCGGAGGAACTGCGGGGTCGGGGTAGCGATGATGACCATCGTGGGGATTGTTGGCCACAATCCCGTTGGAGTGTGTTCCCAAAAGGCGTCGAAGCACTTGTGGGGTCATCACAGTATCTTGGATGATGGTTGGGGCTGACCTCAGGGTCTCGATCGGGTTTCCGAACAGCACGACTGGGTTGTCGGCATCGGGCTCGTCTTCTCTTCTTGCTGGGGCTCGACGAACCAGCTCTCCTCGAGCTGCGATCAGATCAATAGTGATTTGATCGAACAATGCCTCTAGTGCACTTACATAGCGCACTAGGTGCAACAATGCGGGATCTGTCTCGTGATCTCCGTTGGCAACTTGGGGTGGTCTACCATACCCTTCACGCCTGGGGCAGTAGTAGAACGAGCGACAGTTAACTCTGGGCGACAACTGCCGAAGTTGAACTATAGCCTCTCGAGCAGCTAGCTGGACGGCTTGTGGCTCAAAGGAAGTTGTTCTTCCGGTGAACCTGTAGGGGCGTTCTGGAGATAGACCCCTACCGTAGATGTGCACAGTGGCCCAAAATTGACGGCCTTCACCGCCCATGGGTCCTTGGTACACAACATATTCTGGGGGCTCTTCTAACGCATAGGCACGACGGGTGAGGTTTGCGAGTATGGTCACAAAACCTCCAAGGTTGGTTGCTGTGGTCTCATTGTGCACGACGGGGCCTGGCATTGTGGCTAGGTTTGAGTTAGAGGCTGGGCTGTGCTAGCGTGCCCTTTTTATAGAAAAAGGGGACGGAGTCTTCCTTCACACGCTTGCGAAGTAGACATCTTGGGCACTGGTCACTAGCGCGTGATCGACAGGCTAGGTTGATAGGTTGGGCACCGACTGCCAAAAGTGTCGGGGTCACTGTGTGGCTATCTTGCATGAGAAGCTCGGCTGGGGTTTGGTTAAGGTCTGGTGGGTTGGTTTGCCTAAGTTTATCGACCTGGCTAAGATAGGATTAGCCAATGGTCAACCTGGCTCTGATACCAAGTCTGTGGCGACCGATTTTCCGGGTACTAATTCCCAGAAAATGGCCCTTGTGCTCATCAGCCCCAGGATAACTGTTAGCTGATGAGGCACCAACTTGATACAGAAATTCCAAGCAAATACAAAATATGTAGTACAAGACCATTCTGGTCTGTGAGTACAACAAATGGTTTCTAGTGGTTGATGGCGGAAGCGGGCTGTAAATCATCAGTGTCTATGGGACTCCATTTCCCACGGAACAGCTGACCAGGTTAACTCCTATTTTCGTGAGGCTGCTATCACCGTTGCATAGGTTCCGGGGCTGTCATCACGTCGCTTCTCTCCGTGCAAGAAATCTGGCCAAGACAATAGCCAGGGACAAGCCAATGAGTACTTTGAATGTACTCGCAAACATTATGAACACAGGGATAATATTGCAATGATGTGCTGAAAATATTTTACACTCATGACGTCAGTCACAAAAATATAAATATAACTCTGATGCGTGTAAGCATGTTATACATGAATATGTAATATCATAGAAGTATTAAAAATATAATGAAATAAATAACAAGCATGCCACAGTCGGGCGTCTGAGCGACACCACATAAAGGGCTTTAAAAGAAATGCCACATTCGGGCGTCTGAGCGACACCACATAAAGGGCTTTAAAAGAAATGCCAAAGTCGGGCGTCTGAGCGACACCACATAAAAGGGCTTTAAAAGAAATGCCTCAGTCGGGTGTCTGAGCGACACCACATAAAGGGCTTTAAAAGAAATGCCACAGTCGGGCGTCTGAGCGACACCACATAAATGGCTTTAAAAGAAATGCCACAGTCGGGCGTCTGAGCGACACCACATAAAGGGCTTTAAAATAAATGCCACAGTCGGGCGTCTGAGCGACACCACATAAAGGGCTTTAAAAGAATAACAATCATAGTGAATATCCAGGAGGTAGAACCATTCCAGGGATATTTGATAAATACCAATAATATCACGGGTTAGTCCACAACAATAATAACCATAATTATCACAAGTCACAAGTTGTGATTCCAGTTCTGGTTCAACAGTTTCACCTCTGAAGACCGACACTAAGACCGACACTCGACCCATCCCAGACTGTAATCCTTAACCATGGACCCGGCTATTTGAATAGGTTTAATCTCTGTAGAGGGTGTACTCTTTACCCACGAGTAACGGATTTCATTAGTCCATCAGGACTAATTCCGTCTACGGTCTTTTTGTTGAAAACACACCTAACTTGCACACACCAGCTTAACTCACACGTGTCTGGAATCACCCACGACACCTGTCAAGCAAACTCTAAGTGGGGAGGCTACTGTTGGGGAACGTTGCAGAAAACAAAAATTTTCCTACTCGTTTCACCAAGATCATCTAGGAGTTCATCTAGCAACGAGTGATTAGATGCATCTACATACCTTTGTAGATCGCGCACGGAAGCATTCAAAAGAACGGTGATGATGTAGTCGTACTCGACGTGATCCAAATCACCGATGACCAGCGTCGAACGGACGGCACCTCCGCGTTCAACACACGTACGGGACGGGAGATGTCTCCTCCTTCTTGATCCAGCAAGGGGGGAGGAGAGGTTGATGAAGATCCAGCAGCACGACGGCGTGGTGGTGGATGCAGGGCGTCACGGCAGCAGGGCTTCGCCGAGACTACGAGGGAGAGACATAACGGGGGGAGATGGAGGCGCCAGGGGCTGGTGTAAAATCCCTCCTCTCCCCCCCACTATATATAGGGGTGCCAAGGGGGGGCGCCGGCCCTAGTAGATGGCATCTACTAGGGGGGGCGGCGGCCAAGGGGAGGTTTCCCTCCCCCCCAAGGCACCTAGGGGTGCCTTCCACCACATGGACTCTTCCATGGTGGAAACCCTAGGCGCATGGGCCTATAGGGGCTGGTGCCCTTGGCCCATCTAGGCCAAGGCGCACCCCCTACAGCCCATGTGGCCCCCCGGGACAGGTGGCCCCACCCGGTGGACCCCCGGGACCCTTCCGGTGGTCCCGGTACAATACCGATAACCCCGAAACTTGTCCCGATGCCCGAAATAGCACTTCCTATATATAATTCTTTACCTCCGGACCATTCTGGAACTCCTCGTGACGTCCGGGATCTCATCCGGGACTCCGAACAACATTCGGGTTTCTGCATATACATATCTTCATAACCCTAGCGTCACCGAACCTTAAGTGTGTAGACCCTACGGTTTCGGGAGACAAGCAGACATGACCGAGACGACTCTCCGGTCAATAACCAACAGCGGGATCTGGATACCCATGTTGGCTCCCACATGCTCCACGATGATCTCATCGGATGAACCACGATGTTGAGGATTTAATCAATCCCGTACGCTATTCCCTTTGTCTATCGATATGTTACTTGCCCGAGATTCGATCGTCGGTATCCCAATACCTCGTTCAATCTCGTTACCGGCAAGTCACTTCACTCGTACCGTAATGCATGATCCCGTGACCAAACACTTGGTCACTTTGAGCTCATTATGATGATGCATTACCGAGTGGGCCCAGTGATACCTCTCCGTCATACGGAGTGACAAATCCCAGTCTTGATCCATGTCACCCAACAGACACTTTCGGAGATACCCGTAGTCTACCTTTATAGTCACCCAGTTACGTTGTGACGTTTGGCATACCCAAAGCACTCCTACGGTATCCGGGAGTTACACGATCTCATGGTCTAAGGAAAAGATACTTGACATTGGAAAACTCTAGCAAACGAACTATACGATCTTGTGCTATGTTTAGGATTGGGTCTTGTCCATCACATCATTCTCCCAATGATGTGATCTCGTTATCAATGACATCCAGTGTCCATAGTCAGGAAACCATGACTATCTGTTGATCAACGAGCTAGTCAACTAGAGGCTCACTAGGGACATGTTGATGTCTGTTATTCACACAAGTATTACGATTTCCGGATAACACAATTATAGCATGAATAAAGACAATTATCATGAACAAGGAAATATAATAATAATGCTTTTATTATTGCCTCTAGGGCATATTTCCAACAGTCTCCCACTTGCACTAGAGTCAATAATCTAGTTACATTGTGATGAATCAAACACCCATGGAATTCTGGTGTTGATCATGTTTTGCTCTAGGGAGAGGTTTAGTCAACGGATCTGCTACATTCAGGTCCGTATGTACTTTACAAATCTCTATGTCTCCATCTTGAACATTTTCACGAATGGAGTTGAAGCGACGCTTGATGTGCCTTGTCTTCTTGTGAAACCTGGGCTCCTTGGCAAGTGCAATAGCTCCAGTGTTGTCACAGAAGAGCTTGATCGACCCCGACGCATTGGGTATGACTCCTAGGTCGGTGATGAACTCCTTCACCCATATTGCTTCATGTGCTGCCTCCGAGGCTGCCATGTACTCCGCTTCACATGTAGATCCCGCCACGACGCTTTGCTTGCAACTGCACCAGCTTACTGCCCCACCATTCAAAATATACACGTATCCCGGTTTGTGACTTAGAGTCATCCAGATCTGTGTCGAAGCTAGCGTCGACGTAACCCTTTACGACGAGCTCTTCATCACCTCCATAAACGAGAAACATTTCCTTAGTCCTTTTTAGGTACTTCAGGATATTCTTGACCGCTGTCCAGTGTTCCTTGCCGGGATTACTTTGGTACCTTCCTACCAAACTTACAGCAAGGTTAACATCAGGTCTGGTACACAGCATGGCATACATAATAGAACCTATGGCTGAGGCATAGGGGATGACGCTCATCTCTTCTATATCTTCTGCCGTGGTCGGACATTGAGCTGAGCTCAATTTCATACCTTGTAACACAGGCAAGAACCCCTTCTTGGATTGATCCATATTGAACTTCTTCAATATCTTATCAAGGTATGTGCTTTGTGAAAGACCTATGAGGCGTCTCGATCTATCTCTATAGATTTTGATGCCTAATATATAAGCAGCTTCTCCAAGGTCCTTCATTGAAAAACTTTTATTCAAGTAGGCCTTGATGCTGTCCAAGAGTTCTATATCATTTCCCATCAACAGTATGTCATCTACATATAATATGAGAAATGCTACAGAGCCCCCACTCACTTTCTTGTAAACGCAGGCTTCTCCATAAGTCTGTGTAAACCCAAACGCTTTGATCATCTCATCAAAGCG
Source organism: Triticum dicoccoides (assembly GCF_002162155.2). Lineage (NCBI taxonomy): Eukaryota > Viridiplantae > Streptophyta > Magnoliopsida > Poales > Poaceae > Triticum > Triticum dicoccoides. Next base: position 475,309,472 of record NC_041391.1, on the reverse strand, counting down.
AATGTTCCAACTCCGAGATGCTTGCACCAGCCCATAAATCGAGCGTTGGAGCTTGCACACTTTGTCAGCATTCTTAGGATCGACAAAACCTTCCGGCTGCATCATATACAATTCTTCCTTAAGGAAACCATTAAGGAATGCCGTTTTGACTTGCATTTGCCATATTTCGTAATCATAGAATGCGGCAATTGCTAACATGATTCGGACGGACTTCAGCTTCGCTACCGGTGAGAAAGTCTCATCGTAGTCAACCCCTTGAACTTGTCGATAACCCTTAGCGACAAGCCGAGCTTTATAGATGGTCACATTACCATCCGCGTCTGTCTTCTTCTTAAAGATCCATTTATTTTCTATGGCTCGCCGCTCAATGGGCAAGTCAGTCAAAGTCCATACTTCATTTTCATACATGGATCCTATCTCGGATTTCATGGCTTCTAGCCATTTGTCGGAATCCAGGCCCGCCATCGCTTCTTCATAGTTCGAAGGTTCACCATTGTCTAACAGCATGATTTCCAAGACAGGGTTGCCGTACCACTCTGGTGCGGAACATGTCCTTGTGGAGCTTCGAATTTCAGTAGGGGCTTGATCAGAAGTATCTTGATCATTGTCATTAACTTCCTCTCTAGTCGGTGCAGGCACCTCAGGAACATTTTCTTGAGTTGCGCCATTTTCCAGTTCAAGAGGTAATACTTCATCAAGCTCTACTTTCCTCCCACTTACTTCTTTCGAGAGAAACTCTTTCTCCAGAAAGGACCCATTCTTGGCAACAAAGATCTTGCCTTTGGATCTGAGGTAGAAGGTGTACCCAATAGTTTCTTTTGGGTATCCTATGAAGACGCATTTTTCCGACTTGGGTTCGAGCTTTTCAGGTTGAAGTTTCTTGACATAAGCATCGCATCCCCAAACTTTTAGAAACGACAGCTTAGGTTTCTTCCCAAACCATAATTCATACGGTGTCATCTCAACGGATTTCGACGGAGCCCTATTTAAAGGGAATGCGGCAGTCTCTAAAGCATAGCCCCAAAAGGAAAGCGGTAAATCGGTAAGAGACATCATAGATCGCACCATATCTAACAGAGTGCGATTACGACGTTCGGACACACCATTACGCTGAGGTGTTCCAGGCGGCGTGAGTTGTGAAACTATTCCACATTTTCTTAAGTGTGCCCCAAACTCGTGACTCAAGTATTCTCCTCCACGATCTGATCGTAGAAACTTGATTTTCCTGTCACGTTGATTTTCAACCTCACTCTAAAATTCCTTGAACTTTTCAAAGGTTTCAGACTTGTGTTTCATTAAGTAGATATACCCATACCTACTTAAATCATCAGTGAGGGTGAGAACATAACGATAGCCACCGCGAGCCTCAACACTCATCGGACCGCACACATCAGTATGTATGATTTCCAATAAGTCGGTTGCTCGCTCCATTGTTCCTTAGAACGGAGTCTTGGTCATTTTACCCATAAGGCATGGTTCGCACGTGTCAAATGATTCATAATCAAGAGACTCTAAAAGTCCATCAGCATGGAGCTTCTTCGTGCGTTTGACACCTATGTGACCAAGGCGGCAGTGCCACAAGTATGTGGGACTATCATTATCAACCTTACTTCTTTTGGTACTCACATTATGAACATGTGTAGCATCACGTTCGAGATTCATAAAGAATAAACCATTCACCATAGGAGCATGACCATAAAACATATCTCTCATAAAAATGGAACAACCATTATTCTCAGATTTAAAAGAGTAGCCATCTCGAATTAAACGAGATCCCGATACAATGTTCATGCTCAAAGCTGGCACTAAATAACAATTATTAAGGTTTAAAACTAATCCCGAAGGGAGATGCAGAGGTAGCGTGCCGACGGCGATCACATTGACCTTGGAACCATTCCCGACGCGCATCGCCACCTCGTCCTTTGCCAGTTTCCGCTTATTCCGCAGCCCCTGCTTTGAGTTACAAATGTGAGCAACTGCACCAGTATCAAATACCCAGGAGCTACTACGGGCACTAGTAAGGTACACATCAATTACATGTATATCACATATACCTTTTGTTTTGCCGGCCTTCTTATCTACTAAGTACTTAGGGCAGTTCCGCTTCCAGTGACCGCTTCCCTTGCAATAAAAGCACTCAGTCTCGGGCTTGGGTCCATTCTTTGGCTTCTTCCCGACAGCTTGCTTGCCGGGCGCGGCAACCTCCTTGCCGTCCTTCTTGAAGTTCTTTTTACCCTTTCCTTTCTTGAACTTAGTGGTTTTATTGACCATCAACACTTGATGTTCCTTCCTGACTTCTACCTCTGCTGATTTCAGCATAGCAAATACTTCAGGAATGGTCTTTTCCATCCCCTGCATATTGAAGTTCATCACAAAGCTCTTGTAGCTTGGTGGAAGCGACTGGAGGATTCTGTCAATGACCGCATCATCCGGGAGATTAACTCCCAGCTGAGTCAAGCGGTTATGCAACCCAGACATAGTGAGTATGTGCTCACTGACAGAACTGTTTTCCTCCATCTTACAGCTGAAGAATTTGTCGGAGACTTCATATCTCTCGACCCGGGCATGATCTTGGAAAACCATTTTCAGCTCTTCGAACATCTCATATGCTCCATGTCTCTCAAAACGCTTTTGGAGCCACGGCTCTAGGCTGTAAAGCATGCCGCACTGAACGAGGGAGTAGTCATCGAAACGTGCCTGCCAAGCGTTCATAACATCTTGTTCTGCAGGGAGAATGGGTGCGTCACCAAGCGGTGCTTGTAGGACATAATCTTTCTTGGCAGCTATGAGGATGATCCTCAGGTTCCGGACCCAGTCCGTATAGTTGCTACCATCGTCTTTCAGCTTAGTTTTCTCTAGGAACGCGTTGAAGTTGAGGACTACGTTGGCCATTTGATCTACAAGACATATTGCAAAGATTTTAGACTAAGTTCATGATAATTAAGTTCAACTAATCAAATTATTAGTGAACTCCCACTTAGATTAGACATCCCTCCAGTCATCTAAGTATTACATGATCCGAGTTTAACTAGACCGTGTCCGATCATCACGTGAGACGGACTAGTCAACGTCGGTGAACATCTTCATGTCGATCGTATCTACTATACGACTCATGCTCGACCTTTCGGTATTCTGTGTTCCGAGGCCATGTCTGTACATGCTAGGCTCGTCAAGTCAACCTAAGTGTTTGCATGTGTAAATCTGTCTTACACCCGTTGTATGTGAACGTCTGAATAAAACACCCGATCATCACGTGGTGTTTTGAAACAGCGAACTGTCGCAACGGTGCACAGTTAGGGGGAACACTTCTTGAAATTATTGTGAGGGATAATCTTATTTACTACCGTCGTTCTAAGTAAACAAGATGCAAAACATGATAAACATCACATGCAATCAAATAATAAGCGTGACATGATATGGCCATTATCACATAGCTCCTTTGATCTCCATCTTGGGGCTCCATGGTCATCTTGTCACCGGCTTGACACCATGATCTCCATCATCATGATCCCCATCATCGTGTCTCCATGAAGTTGCTCGCCAACTATTACTTCTACTACTATGGCTAACGCGTTTAGCAATAAAGTAAAGTAATTTACATGGCGTTTCTTGATGACACGCAGGTCATATAAAAGAATAAAGACAACTCCTATGGCTCCTGCCGGTTGTCATACTCATCGACATGCAAGTTGTGAATCCTATTACAACAGCATGAACATCTCATACATCACATATAGATCATTCATCATTCATCACAACTTTGGCCATATCATATCACAAACCACTTGCTGCAAAAACAAGTTAGACGTCCTCTAATTGTTGTTGCAAGTTTTACGTGGCTGAATTAGGGTTCTAGCAAGAACGTTTTCTTACCTACGTTAAAGCCACAACGTGATTTGTCAACTTCTATTTACCCTTCATAAGGACCCTGTTCATCGATTCCGCTCCAACTAAAGTACGAGAGACAGACACCCGCCAGCCACCTTATGCAACTAGTGCATGTTAGTCGGTGGAACCGGTCTCACGTAAGCGTACGTGTAAGGTTGGTCCGGGCCGCTTCATCCCACAATGCTGCTGAAGCAAGAAAGGACTAGTAACGGCAAGAAAGCTGACAAATCTACGCCCACAACAAATTGTGTTCTACTCGCGCAAGAAGAACTACGCATAGACCTAGCTCATGATGCCACTGTTGGGGAACGTTGCAGAAAACAAAAATTTTCCTACTCGTTTCACCAAGATCATCTAGGAGTTCATCTAGCAACGAGTGATTAGATGCATCTACATACCTTTGTAGATCGCGCACGGAAGCGTTCAAAAGAACGGTGATGATGTAGTCGTACTCGACGTGATCCAAATCACCGATGACCAGCGCCGAACGGACGGCACCTCCGCGTTCAACACACGTACGGGACGGGAGACGTCTCCTCCTTCTTGATCCAGCAAGGGGGGAGGAGAGGTTGATGAAGATCCAGCAGCACGACGGCATGGTGGTGGATGCAGGGCGTCACAGCAGCAGGGCTTCGCCGAGACTATGAGGGAGAGACGTAACGGGGGGAGATGGAGGCGCCAGGGGCTGGTGTAAAATCCCTCCTCTCCCCCCCACTATATATAGGGGTGCCAAGGGGGGGCTCCGGCCCTAGTAGATGGCATCTACTAGGGGGGGCGGCGGCCAAGGGGAGGTTTCCCTCCCCCCCAAGGCACCTAGGGGTGCCTTCCACCACATGGACTCTTCCATGGTGGAAACCCTAGGCGCATGGGCCTATAGGGGCTGGTGCCCTTGGCCCATCTAGGCCAAGGTGCACCCCCTACAGCCCATGTGTCCCCCCGGGACAGGTGGCCCCACCCGGTGGACCCCCGGGACCCTTCCGGTGGTCCCGGTACAATACCGATAACCCCGAAACTTGTCCCGATGCCCGAAATAGCACTTCCTATATATAATTCTTTACCTCCGGACCATTCCGGAACTCCTCGTGACGTCCGGGATCTCATCCGGGACTCCGAACAACATTCGGGTTTCTGCATATACATATCTTCATAACCCTAGCGTCACCGAACCTTAAGTGTGTAGACCCTACGGGTTCGGGAGACAAGCAGACATGACCGAGACGACTCTCCGGTCAATAACCAACAGCGGGATCTGGATACCCATGTTGGCTCCCACATGCTCCACGATGATCTCATCGGATGAACCACGATGTCGAGGATTCAATCAATCCCGTACGCTATTCCCTTTGTCTATCGATATGTTACTTGCCCGAGATTCGATCATCGGTATCCCAATACCTCGTTCAATCTCGTTACCGGCAAGTCACTTTACTCGTACCGTAATGCATGATCCCGTGACCAGACACTTGGTCACTCTGAGCTCATTATGATGATGCATTACCGAGTGGGCCCAGTGATACCTCTCCGTCATACGGAGTGACAAATCCCAGTCTTGATCCATGTCACCCAACAGACACTTTCGGAGATACCCGTAGTCTACCTTTATAGTCACCCAGTTACGTTGTGACGTTTGGCATACCCAAAGCACTCCTACGGTATCCGGGAGTTACACGATCTCATGGTCTAAGGAAAAGATACTTTGACATTGGAAAAACTCTAGCAAACGAACTATACGATCTTGTGCTATGTTTAGGATTGGGTCTTGTCCATCACATCATTCTCCCAATGATGTGATCTCGTTATCAATGACATCCAGTGTCCATAGTCAGGAAACCATGACTATCTGTTGATCAATGAGCTAGTCAACTAGAGGCTCACTAGGGACATGTTGGTGTCTGTTATTCACACATGTATTACATTTCCGGATAACACAATTATAGCATGAATAAAGACAATTATCATGAACAAGGAAATATAATAATAATGCTTTTATTATTGCCTCTAGGGCATATTTCCAACAGCTACAACCTCGCGTAGCATGGGATCAAATTTATATTGCGCGCTCTAAGGGGTGGCCTCCCCTCTCGGTCTCAACCGGAAACACCCATGCCCCCGGACCAGGTGGCCTGCCTACCAGCTACAACCGGTATCTTCCACCATGGCCTCTCTGTACGGTGTGTGCTAGAAAGAGGTTGAAACCTTACTGAACCGTACTCTACTTGCTGTAGAGACGAGTGGTAGTACGAAACGAGTATGGGGGTTACTGGAACAAGACTCGATCTACAGTCGACTCAGGAGGTTTATAATCTTCCCTGCATGATTAGCATAACGAATATATTTCAACCAACAGAGTCACCGCTCATATTACCTTACCATGCCATACCAGACATAACCGTCCCGACGGAGACCGGCGACAAACTCATGCCTACCCAAGGCCGAGGTTTTCCCGGGCTCCTGCCGGTATTCATGCAAAGTACATGAGGGTGATCATCATCACAAGTGTGTTCATTTCCAACAGCATGGAAATCACTAACATGCACCCATGCATGTGATCATATCACATGAAATAACAAGTTTCTCCAAAGTGAGGTAATGTTATAAACGCGTCATCAAACACACAAAAATATTTATGCCGGAGTTCAGAATGCTTGCCTTCAATGTGTGGAAAGGCAGGGTGCACTCCAAAACTTTTTGAAAGTTTTCTTCTCTCTCTCCAAGGTCCTATTTTAAACAAATTTGAATTAACACACAAATTCAAAAACAGCACAAAACGTTGTTTGAAATTTTTTCAAATAAATCTTAAAATAAACTAGGTTAAATTTGAGAGAGGTAGGAAAAAGAATCAATTCATTTGGAGTTATAATTTAAAAGATATAGCCAGTCAAACATTTGGTCAAAATCTGTTTTTTATAAAAAAATAAAACAGAATTAAAAGAAAACGATTCGAAAACACGTACACGTCGAAGACGTATTCCGACTATACGCCTCCACTTACTCCAGTGTGGACGCGCGTGGGTCACCGACAGTGGGCCCACCTGGCCCACTGGTCAGGTTTGACCAGTCGCCCTCCCTCCCCTTCCTCTGGCCGAACAGAGGCGGGGGCTCCGGCGATCTTCGCCGGCGTTAGGTGGCTCCTCGCGGGCATCCGAGTGCAGGAATGGATCAGCCACTCCTAGGCGGTCCTTCCGGCGGTCGTAGGGTAGCTAGGGGTGGAGGAAGTCGCCGGCGGCGAGCTCCGCGGCAGAGGGAAGGCTTCCGTGGATTTGGGGATTCCGGCCATGGTGGTTCCCGAGCGGGTCTGGGAGGCTAGGCAGATCCGCGGGTTCAAGTGGAGTCGGACGGTGGTGTTTGGGAGGGCAGGGGAGGTCTTGGTGCGTCGGAACCGACCGGGACGAGGCGGCGGCCGAGCTCACCGGAGAGGTTGAAGACGACCTCCTCGCTTCGATTGACGACTAAGAGGGTACGAGAAGGACGGCGTGAAGCTGTTGGGTGCTCGGAGGAGTCCGGGGACCCCTTTTATAGCATGTCCAAGTCGGTTCGCGGTGGCCGGGGATAAGCTCGCCGTTGAACCGCCCTACTGTACTGCAGGGTGACGTGGCGGTGGCTGGCCGGCTCCAGGAGCTACCGACGAACGCTCCACTGTCGAAGGAGGTGAGCTGGCGCACTGTGGTGGCTTGGGCGGCGCCGACCATGGCAGTGGCGGATGCGGACGCAGGCGTGCCGCCAAGGAACTTGCTGGCAACGTTGTAGAGGGCTAGGAGGCGGTCGGGGCTCTTGGCGCGACGTGGCGAGTGGGTAAGGATCAGGATGAGCTCAGGGAAAGGTTATCCAGGGGCGCGCTGGCTCGGGCGCGAGCACATGCAAAACGCGTGCTCTGCTCGCGCTCCGGGCGTGCACGGCGACTGCTCGACGAAATGCCAGGATGGCCAAAACTCCTAGAGAGCTAATGCAAATCCACAAGCCTGGGCTAGAGATCGTTATCAGGCTACTAGACAACTTGGTTTGGACAGATGGGAAAGTTTACAACACAAACTTACAATCATGCCAAATCTGTCCATGCCCACAGGGTGTTTGACAAAATGCCAGAGGCATCTAGGCAGGGCTTGGAGTGGCCACTTCTTCCAGATCAGTGTCTCTGTGGGTGTATGAGAGGGTGGTGAAGTTAGTTTGCAAAAGGGAGAAACTTGCTAGTGCAAGTTTTGCAAAACTACACTTCTGAGCAGGGAGTGAATGGTATCATTTCATGAACCAAAAATGATCAAATGAGTGTATGCTCCTGGACTTAGGGGTTTAGTAGGGTGGTCTACAAGTAGGATAAAGAATCAAGGGCGAGAGGGCAAGTAAGACTAAGGTTGCTGTACAAACTATCATGATGGACCAGAATGAAGATGAGGTTGGTTCTCTCAAAGATTTGAAAGAACATCCCTGGATTTTTGCATATAATGGAATCATATGCTCCTACTGACATCCCATAATTTTGGTGGAGGCTAGAAACAAATATTTAAAAGGGTTGTAGTGCAAAAAAGTCTACTGGACTAGAGAAGAAAAACATGTGTAGCACTCAAAATATGCAATGAATGAACTATATTATTGCATAAAAGTGATTTAGGGGCATCCCATCACATCTCCAAATTTTGGTTGGATTTTTAGTTAAATTTATCAAATGGTTGTAGTACAAAAAGAGCTCCAAACTTAAAACAAGTCATTTTAATGATTTAAGCACAGGGTGAAATAATTTAATAAATAATCTTACTGATTAGGAAATTGTTTTAATGAGATGGCATAGAAGTTCAATATGTTTGGAAGGATCCACTTGGGAAAAATAAATCCTTAATAAGAAAGGTTTTGAAATCAACAGAAATATTCTTGCAGGCAAAATTTTTAACTCTTGGCAAAATTTTAACAACTAAAACCTGGCTAAATTTTTGGGGTGTTACACAGTCCGGCTAAAGTATATAGTTCGGCTGTCCGAGGACCCCTTAGTCTAGGACTCCCTCACACGTATACAATTTACCATTGTATTTGGTGTGTTGGGGACACAAGAGACTTTTATTATTTGGTTGCAGGGTTGTTTCAGAGAGACCATCTTCATCCTACGCCTCCCACGGGTTGATAAACCTTAGGTCATCCACTTGAGGGAAATTTACTACTATCCTACAAAATTTTGCGCCCTGAGGCCCAACATGAGTGTGCAAGAACAAGTTGTGTAGTAGACATCAAGCTCTTTTCTGGCCCCATTGTCGAGGAGGTGAGTGCTTGAAGGTATATCTTTAGATCTTGCAATCAAATATTTTAGTTTCTTGTTTATCACTAGTTTGGTTTTATAAAAGAAAATTACAAAAAAATGAGGTTGCCCCATATTATTTGTCTTTATCATGTCTTTCTTGAAAATGATGGAAAGGAAAATTGTGCTCAATTGATAGAAGAAGAATTCAATAAAATGTTTGGCATAAAATCTTTGAATGATGAGCATGATTGCAATGTTGCTAGTATGAATTATTTGAATAGCCATGATGCTAATGATACGAAAAGCCATGAGCTTGGGGATGCTATTTTTGATGAAGATGATATTTTTAGTCCCCCAAGTTTTGATGAGCACATTTATTATGATGATATCATGCCTCCTATTTATGATGATTATAATAATGAAACTAGGTTTGGAAGACTGTTAACTCTAGGAAGTAATGATCCCACCATTTTGGAGGGTGTTGAATCTTATTATAATAACTATGAAAGTGGATTTGGAGTGGTCGTGACTTTATTTAATGATGAATCCACTATTTTGGAAGAGGTTTCAATTGATTATGAGGGCAAAGTTGCTATCTATGATGATTATGGTGATGACATATATGCTATAAAGAATAATAATAACCATGAAACTTTTCATCATGATTTTAATTTTCAATTGGATTATGCCAATCAAGTATCATGTGATAGTTATTTTGTTGAGTTTGCTCCCAGTATTATGAATGAGAATAAATTTGCTTATGTGGAGAGTAATGCTTGTGGATCATGAAAAGAATGCTTTATGTGATAGCTATGTTGTGTAGTTCATTCATGATGCCACTCAAAATTATTATGAGGGGGGAACATATGCTTGTAGCTAGGTATTGCAATAATATCAAGTTTCCTCTCTATGTGTTGAAAATCTTGAAGCTATGTTTGTTTTGCCTTCCTATGCTAGTTGATTCGTGTTCCCATTGATTGTGTGCTCACAAAATCCATATGCACAGGAAGTGGGTTAGGCTTAAATGTGCTTGTCATATGCTTCATGATGCTCTCTTTGTGTTTCAATTCTTATCTTTGACGTGAGCATCATGGAAATCAATGATATGTCCATTTTGCATCATGCTTTTATATTGATATTTATTGCATTATGGGCTGTTATTACACATTATGGTACAATACTTATGTCTTTTCTCTCTTATTTTACAAGGTTTACATTAAGAGGGAGAATGCCAGCAACTGGAGTTCTGGACTGGAAAAGGAGTAAATATTAGAGACCTATTCTGCACAACTCCGAATGTCCTGAAACTTCACGGCTAGTCATTTTGGAATTAATAAAAAATATTGGGCAAAGAAAGCACTAGAGGGGGGGCACTGATACTTCCATTTTGCATCATGCTTTTATATTGATATTTATTGCATTATGGGCTGTTATTACACGTTATGTCACAATACTTATGCCTATAATCTCTTATTTTACAAGGTTTAACATGAAGAGGGAGAATGCCGGCAGCTATTCTGGGCTGGAAAAGGAGCAAATATTGGAGACCTATTCTGCACAGCTCCAAAAGTCTTGAAACTCCATGAAAGTCATTTTTGGAATTAATGATAAATATTCAGCAGAAGAAATACCTGAGGGGGGCCACCCACCGTCCACGAGGGTGGGGGGTGCGCCCTACCCCCTGGGCACGCCCCCTGCCTCGTGGGCCACCTGGCAGCCCTCCGGTGCCCATCTTCTGATATACGAAGTCTCTTAACCTGGAAAAAATCATAAGCAAGCTTACGGCATGAAACTCCGCCGCCATGAGGCGGAACCTTGGCGGAACCAATCTAGGGCTCCGGCGGAGCTGTTCTGCCGGGGAAACTTCCCTCCGGGAGGGGGAAATCATCACCATCGTCATCACCATCGATCCTCTCATCGGAAGGGGGTCAATCTCCATCAACATCTTCACCAGCACCATCTCCTCTCAAACACTAGTTCATCTCTTCTATCCAATCTTTGTACCAAAACCTCATATTGGTACCTATGGGTTGCTAGTAGTGTTGATTACTCCTTGTAGTTGATGCTAGTTGGTTTATTTGGTGGAAGATCATATGTTCAGATCCTTAATGCATATTAATACCCCTCTGATTATGAACATGAATATGCTTTGTGAGTAGTTACGTTTGTTGCTGAGGACATGGGTGAAGTCTTGCTATTAGTAGTCATGTGAATTTGGTATTTGTTCGATATTTTGATGAGATGTATGTTGTCTCTCCTCTAGTGGTGTAATGTGAATGTCGACTACATGACACTTCACCATTATTTGGGCCTATAGGAAGGCATTGGGAAGTAATAAGTAGATGATGGGTCGCCAGAGTGACAGAAGCTTAAACCCTAGTTTATGCGTTGCTTCGTAAGGGGCTGATTTTGATCCATATGTTTCATGCTATGGTTAGGTTTACCTCAATACTTGTTTTGTAGTTGCGGATGCTTGCAATAGGGGTTAATCATAAGTAGGACGCTTGTACAAGAAAGGGAGTACCCAAGCACCGGTCCACCCACATATCAAATTATCAAAGTGACGAACACGAATCATATGAGCGTGATGAAAACTAGCTTGATGATAATTCCCATGTGTCCTCGGGAGCGCTTTTCTCATTATAAGAACTTGTCCAGGCTTGTCCTTTGCTACAAAAAGGATTGGGACACCTTGCTGCACCTTATTTACTTTCATTGCTTGTTACCCGTTACAAATTATCTTATCACAAAACTATCTGTTACCTACAATTTCAGTGCTTGCAGAGAATACCTTACTGAAACCGCTTGTCATTTCCTTCTAATCCTTATTGGATTCGACACTCTTACTTATCGAAAGGACTATGATAGATCCCCTACACTTGTGGGTCATCAAGACTCTTTTCTGGTGCCGTTGCCGGGGAGTGAAGCGCCTTTGGTAAGTGGAACTTGGTAAGGAAACATTTATATAGTATGCTGAAATTTACTGTCACCTGTTACTATGGAAACTAATCCTTTAAGGGGCTTGTTCGGGGTATCTTCACCTCGACCAGTAGAGCAAAGAGTGGCTTCTTAACCTACTGAACCTACTTAAAATGTTTACTTTGAAATTCCTTCGGGTATGGTAGAGAAACTGCTAGCTAATCCCTTTGCAGGAGATGGAACATTGCATCCCAATTTACACCTTATCTATGTGGATGAAGTTTGTGGATTATTTAAGCTTGCAGGTATGACCCATGATGTTATTAAGAAGAAGGTTTTCCCTTTATCTTTGAAGGGAGATGCATTGACATGGTATAGGCTATGTGATGATATGGGATCCTGGGACTATAAACGATTGAAATTGGAATTTCACCAGAAGTTTTATCCTATGCATCTTGTTCATCGTGATCGTAATTATATATATAATTTTTGGCCTTGCGAAGGAGAAAGCATCGCTCAAGCTTGGGGGAGGCTTAAGTCAATGTTATATTCATGCCCCAATCATGAGCTCTCAAGAGAAATGATTATTCAAAAAAATTATGCTCGGCTTTCTCTCAATAATTGCACCATGCTTGATACTTCTTGTGCTCGGTCTTTTATGATGAAGACTATTGAATTCAAATGGGATTTATTGGAAAGAATTAAATGCAACTCTGAAGATTGGGATTCCGACGATGGTAAGGAGTCAGGTATGACACCCAAGTTTGATTGTGTTAAATCTTTTATGGATACCGATGCTTTTCGTGGATTTAGCACTAAATATGGACTTGACTCTGAGATAGTAGCTTCTTTCTGTGAATCATTTGCTACTCATGTCGATCTCCCTAAGGAGAAGTGGTTTAAATATAATCCTCCCATTGAAGTAAAAGTAGTTGCACCTGTTACAGTTGAAGAAAAGACTGTCACTTATAATGATCCTATTGTTCCTTCTACTTATATTGAGAAACCACCTTTCCCTGTTAGGATAAAGGATGATGCTAAAGCTTCAATTGTGGTTCGTAAGAGTAATACTAGAACATATACACCTCCTAAGAAAAATAAAGTTGAACTAGTATTGCTATGGTTAAAGATCTCTTGGCTGATAATATTGATGGGCATGTTATTTATTTTTGTGAACAAGCTGCTAGAATCGCTAGACCTGATGCTAAGACACATACACCTGTTGTAGGCATGCCTGTTATTTATGTTAAAATAGGAGATCATTTTTATCATTGCTTATGTGATATGGGTGCTAGTGCTAGTGCAATACCTCATTCTTTATATGAAGAAATTATGCATGACATTGCACCTGCTGAGATAGAAGATATTGATGTTACAATTAAGCTTGCCAATAGAGATACTATTTCACCAATTGGGATTGTTAGAGATCTTGAAGTCTTGTGTGGGAAAGTTAAATATCCCGCTGATTTTCTTGTTCTTGGTTCCCCACAAGATGACTTTTGTCCCATCATATTTGGTAGACCCTTCTAGAACATTGTTAATGCTAAGACTAATTGCGAAAAGGATGTTGTTACAATTGGCTTAGGAGATATGTCTCATGAGTTTAGTTTTGCTAAATTTCATAGAAAACCCCATGATAAAGAACTGCCTAGTAAGGATGAAATTATTGGTCTTGCTTCTATTGCCGTGCCTCCTACTGATCCTTTAGAACAATATTTGCTAGACCATGAAAATGATATGTTTATGAATGAAAGAAGGGAAATAGACGAAGTATTCTTTAAACAGGGTCCTATTTTGAAACACAACTTGCCTGTTGAAATCCAAGGGGATCCTCCTCCACCCAAGGGTGATCCCGTGTTTGAGCTTAAACCATTACCTAATACTCTTAAATATGCTGATCTTGATGGAAAGAAGATATATCATGTTATTATTAGTGCTAACCTTTCAGAGCAAGAAGAGGAAAGATTATTGAAAACTCTGAAGAAGCACCATGCTGCTATTGGATATACTCTTGATGATCTTAAGGGCATTAGTCCCACTCTGTGCCAACACAAAATAAAATTGGAAGAAGGCGCCAAACCAGTTATTGATCATCAACGACGGTTAAATCCTAAGATGAAAGAAGTGGTAAGAAAAGAAATACTAAAGCTCCTTGAGGCAGGTATAATTTATCCTGTTGCTAATAGTTAGTGGGTAAGTCATGTCCATTGTGTCCCTAAGAAAGGAGGTATCACTGTTGTTCCTAATGATAAAGATGAACTAACCCCGCAAAGAATTGTTATAGGTTATAGGATGGTAATTGATTTCTACAAATTAAATAAAGCTACTAAGAAAGATCATTATCCTTTACCTTTTATTGATCAAATGCTAGAAATACTATCCAAACATACACATTTTTGCTTTCTAGATGGTTACTATGGTTTCTCTCAAATACCTGTGTCAGCGGAGGATCAAGAAAAGACCACTTTTACTTGCCCTTTCGGTACTTTTGCTTATAGACGTATGCCTTTTGGTTTATGTAATGCACCTATTACCTTTCAAAGATGTATGATGGCTATATTCTCTGACTTTTGTGAAAAGATTTGTGAGGTATTCATGGATGATTTCTCCGTTTATGGATCCTCTTTTGATGATTGCTTGAGCAACCTTGATCGAGTTTTGCAGAGATGTGAAGACACTAGTCTCGTCTTGAATTGGGAAAAGTCCCACTTTATGGTTAATGAAGGCATTGTCTTGGGGCATAAAATTTCTGAAAGAGGTATTGAAGTTGATAGATATAAAGTTGATGCTATTGAAAAGATGTCGTGTCCCAAGGACATAAAAGGTATAAGAAGCTTCCTTGGTCATGCCGGTTTTTATAGGAGGTTCATTAAGGACTTTTCTAAGATTTCTAGGCCTCTGAATAATCTATTGCAAAAATATATTCGTTTTGTCTTCGATGATTGTGTATAAGAATTTGAAATACTTGAGAAAGCTTTAATTTCTACACCTATTGTTCAGCCACCTGATTGGAACTTACCCTTTGAAATTATGTGAGATGCTAGTGATTATGCTATAGGAGCTGTTCTAGGGCAAAGAGTCGATAAGAAATTAAATGTTATTCAATATGCTAGTAAAACTCTAGACACTGCCCAGAGAAATTATGCTACTACTGAAAAAGAATTCTTAGCAGTTGTATTTGGTTGTGATAAGTTCATACCTTATATTGTTGATTCTAAAGTAACTATTCACACTGATCATGTTGCTATTAAATATCTAATGGAAAAGAAAGATGCTAAACCTAGACTTATTAGATGGGTTCTCTTGCTCTAAGAATTTGATTTGCATATTATTGATAGAAAGGGAGCTGAGAACCCCGTTGCACACAACTTGTCTAGGATAGAGAATGTTCTTGATGACCCACTACCTATTGATGATAGCTTTCCTCATGAACAATTAGCAGTCATAAATGCTTCTCGTGCTGCTCCATGGTATGCTGATTATGCTAATTACATTGTTGCTAAATTTATACCACCTAGTTTCACATACCAGTAAAAGAAAAAGTTCTTCTATGATTTAAGACATTACTTTTGGGACGACCCACACCTTTATAAAGAAGGAGTAGATGGTGTTATTAGACGTTGTGTACCTGAGCATGAATAGGAACAGATCCTATGCAAGTGTCACTCCGAGGCATATGGAGGACACCACACTGGAGATAGAACTGCACATATGGTATTGCAATCCGGTTTTTATTGGCCTACTCTCTTCAAAGATGCCTGCATGTTTGTCTTGTCTTGTGATGAATGTCAAAGAATTGGTAATATTAGTAGACGTCAAGAAATGCCTATGAATTATTCTCTTGTTATTGAACCATTTGATGTTTGGGGCTTTGATTATATGGGATCGTTTCCTGCCTCTAATGGGCATACACATATTTTAGTTGATGTTGATTACATTACTAAGTGGGTAGAAGCTATTCCAACTAGTAGTGCTAATCATAACACCTCTATTAATATGCTTAAAGAGGTTGTTTTTCCGAGGTTTGGAGTCCCTAGATACTTAATGACTGATGGTGGTTCACATTTTATTCATGGTGCTTTCCGTAAAATGCTTGCTAAGTATGATGTTAATCATAGAATTGCATCTCCTTATCACCCACAATCTAGTGGTCAAGTAGAACTTAGCAATAGAGAGCTTAAATTAGTATTGCAAAAGACTGTTAATAGATCTAGAATGAATTGGTCCAAGAAACATGATGATGCATTATGGGCTTATAGAACTGCATATAAGAATCCTACGGGTATGTCTCCATATAAAATGGTTTATGGAAAAGCATGTCACTTACCTCTCGAAGTTGAACATAAGGCATATTGGGCCATTAAAGAGCTCAATTATGATTTCAAACTTGCTGGTGAGACGAGGTTATTTGATATTAGCTCACTCGATGAATGGAGAACTCAAGCCTATGAGAATGCCA
Organism: Triticum dicoccoides; assembly: GCF_002162155.2. NCBI lineage: Eukaryota > Viridiplantae > Streptophyta > Magnoliopsida > Poales > Poaceae > Triticum > Triticum dicoccoides. The sequence continues at coordinate 475,292,982 of NC_041391.1, read as the reverse complement.
AGTTGTTTAAAGAAGAAGTCAAAATATATCATGACAAAAGGATACAAAGCGTGAGTTTAATGTAGGTGATTATGTTTTTCTATTCAACTCTCTTTTAAGAACTTTTGCAGGAAAACTTCTCTCTAAATGGGAAGGCCCTTACGTTATCGAGGAGGTCTATCGTTCCGGTGCCATAAAAATCAACAACTTCGAAGGCACAAATCCGAAGGTGGTAAACGATCAAAGAATCAAACATTATATCTCAGGTAATCCTATAAATGTTGAAACTAATATTATTGGAACCGTGACCCCGGAGGAATACATAAAGAGACACTTTCCATAACGTTTCAGACTCCGAAAAGGAATAGGTATGTGGTACGGTAAGTAAACCGACTCCAAAACGGTTCTAATAGCAATTTTTCTCCGTTTTGGAATATTTAAGAAAATAGGAAAATAAGAAGTAGTCCGGGAAGGACATGAGGCTTCCACGAGGGTGGAGGGCGCGCCCCCTGCCTCGTGTGCTCTCCGGACTCCGTTTTCTTGCACGATACTTCTTTCGGTTGGTAAAAATTCATTATATAATCTCCCGAAGGTTTTGACCACCGTATCATGCAAAAATCCTCTGTTTTTGTATCGAGCTATTTTTGTTGCAAATTTAGAGCAATATGTCTTCTCAAGAGTCAGTCGGGGAGAGTCGCGTGTCTCACCCGACGCTAGGTCCAGGAGCAAACAGCGATGCTTATCACTTTGGGCCATCAACGGAGGATGAGATGGAGGCCGACTTGAAAAGTATAGATGCCATTGAGGAGGATCAAGAAGTTACCTCTTGCTTCCAAGCAGGATTCATGATGGGGGAACTACAGAGCTTAACTATTCCAAACTCGGTCATCCCTTCCAATGTTAAATTTCTTTCTTATGAAAGTATGAAAAAGAGTGTCACTTGTTCTCTAGAAGCTATGCAACATCCTTGGGTAAAAGGAGCTCTAGCCGTCACGGGTAAGCTCCGCGACGAAAATATGGACCTCAAGCAGCAAGTCAATAAGCTCGAGGAGGAGAATCGTATCTTGAGGGGCATCATCGCCAAGAAGATCACACCACCAACTCCGAAGAAGGAGACATAATCACATGGGTATGGGCACTCCCCTTGGCAGCCGCCAAGCTTGGGGGAGGTGCCCCGGTATCGTATCACCATCACACTCCTATCTTTACCGTTTTACTTAGTTCGATCCTTTTGGTAATATCTTGATCTAGTAGAATAAAGTTTTGGTATGAATTAGTTTTGAGTTTTGCTTTGTGATTCCTCTATGTAATCGAGTCGGTGAGCTATATATAATAAAGATTAGTGTTGAGTCAAGGGCTTGCTATCTTGCTATGATCTTAAGTGCATAAAAGAACAAAAAGAATAAAAGAGATCATATTGATCTTATGGATAGTAATGACTTCACATATAAAGAGTATGATGATTAAAAGTTGTTGATAGTTGGCAAACATAGTTTTGGTCATCTTTGCAATTAATAGGAAGTAATAAAGAAAGAGAGGTTCTCACATATAAATATACTATCTTGGACATATTTTATGATTGTGAGCACTTATTAAAGTATGACAGGCTAAAGAGTTGATGTTGGACAAGGAAGACAATGTAATGGGTTATGTTTTCTCACATCTCAGTTAAAGTATATTGTCATGGATCATTCAAACATGTTGAGCTTGCCTTTCCCCTCATGCTAGCTAAATTCCTTGCACCAAGTAGAGATACTAAGGTTGGGAGGCAACACTATATGCCCCTATCTTTCTCTATGTCCGATTAAAACTCCATAACCATAAGTATCGCATGAGTGTTAGCAATTGTGAAAGACTAAATGATAGTTGAGTATGTGGACTTGCTGAAAAGCTCTTATGTTGACTCTTTCCTATGTTATGATAAATTGCAATTGCTTCAATGACCGAGATCATAGTTTATTAGTTCTCAATGAAGCTTCTGAATCATACTTGACATTGTGAATAGATTGTTACTTAAGCATAAGAAATCATATGACAATATATATATATATATATATATATATATATGTTGCTGTTATAAGAATGATCATGATGCCCTCATGTCCGTATTTTATTTTTATCGACACCTCTATCTCTAAACATGTGGACATATTTTTCGATATCGGCTTCCGCTTGAGGACAAGCGAGGTCTAAGCTTGGGGGAGTTGATACGTCCATTTTGCATCATGCTTTTATATTGATATTTATTGCATTATGGATTGTTATTACATGTTATGTCACAATACTTATGGCTATTCTCTCTTATTTTACAAGGTTTAACATGAAGAGGGAGAATGCCGGCAGCTGGGATTCTAGGCTGGAAAAGGAGCAAATATTGGAGACCTATTCTGCATAGCTAAAAAGTCCTGAAACTCCACGAAAGTCATTTTTGGAATTAATGATAAATATTCAGCGGAAGAAATACCTGAGGGGGGCGGGCGCGCCCACCCCCTTGGGCGCGCCCCCTGCCTCGTGGGCCACCTTGTAGCCCTCAGGTGCCCATCTTATGCTATATGAAGTCTTTTACCCTGGAAAAAAATCATAAGCAATCTTACGGGATGAAACTCCGCCCCCACGAGGCGGAACCTTGGCGGAACCAATCTAGGGCTCCGACGGAGCTGTTCTGCCGGGGAAACTTCCCTCCGGGAGGGGGAAATCATCACCATCATCATCACCATCAATCCTCTCATCGAAAGGGTCAATCTCCATCAACATCTTCACCAGCACCATCTCCTCTCAAACACTAATTCATCTCTTGTATCCAATCTTTATACCAAAACCTCATATTGGTACATGTGTGTTGCTAGTAGTGTTGATTACTCCTTGTAGTTGATGCTAGTTGGTTTATTTGGTGGAAGATCATATGTTCAGATCCTTAATGCATATTAATACCCCTCTGGTTATGAACATGAATATGCTTTGTGAGTATTTACGTTTGTTCCTGAGGACATGGGTGAAGTCTTGCTATTAGTAGTCATGTGAATTTGGTATTCGTTCGATATTTTGATGAGAAGTATGTTGTCTCTCCCCTAAAGGTGTTATGTGAACGTCGACTACATGAAACTTCACCATTATTTGGGCCTAGAGGAAGGCATTGGGAAGTAATAAGTAGATTATGGGTTGCTAGAGTGACAGAAGCTTAAACCCTAGTTTATGTGTTGCTTCGTAAGGGGCTGATTTCGATCCATATGTTTCATGCTATGGATAGGTTTACCTTAATACTTCTTTTGTAGTTGTGGATGCTTGCAATAGGGGTTAATCATAAGTGGGATGCTTGTCCAACAAAGGCCAGAACCCAAGCTCCGGTCCACCCACATATCAAATTATCAGAGTAACGAACGCGAATCATATGAGCGTGATGAAAACTAGCTTGACCATAATTCCCATGTGTCCTCGGGAGCGCTTTTCTCATTATAAGAACTTGTCCAGGCTTGTTCTTTGCTACAAAAAGGATTGGGCCACCTTGCTCCACCTTATTTACTTTCATTGCTTGTTACCCGTTACAAATTATCTTATCACAAAACTATCTTTTACCTACATTTTTAGTGCTTGCAGAGAATACCTTACTGAAAACCGCTTGTCATTTCCTTCTGCTCCTCGGTGGGTTCGACACTCTTACTTATCGAAAGGACTATGATAGATCCCCTACACTTGTGGGTCATCAGCCGCCAGCCATCCACTGTTGGAAATATGCCCTAGAGGCAATAATAAAAGTATTATTATTATATTTCCTTGTTCATGATAATTGTCTTTTATTCATGCTATAACTGTATTATCCGGAAATCGTAATACACGTGTGAATACATAGACCACAATATGTCCCTAGTGAGCCTCTAGTTGACTAGCTCGTTGTGATCAACAGATAGTCATGGTTTCCTGGCTATGGACATTGGATGTCGTTGATAACGGGATCACATCATTAGGAGAATGATGTGATGGACAAGACCCAATCCTAAGACTAGCACAAAAGATCGTGTAGTTCATTTGCTAGAGCTTTGCCAATGTCAAGTATCTCTTCCTTCGACCATGAGAGCGTGTAACTCCTGGATATCGTAGGAGTGCTTTGGGTGTATCAAACGTCACAACGTAACTGGGTGACTATAAAGGTGCACTACATGTATCTCTGAAAGTATCTATTGTTTTATGCGGATCGAGACTGGGATTTGTCACTCCGTGTAAACGGAGAGGTATCTCTGGGCCCACTCGGTAGGACATCATCATATGCGCAATGTGACCAAGGAGTTGATCACGGGATGATGTGTTACGGAACGAGTAAAGTGACTTGCCGGTAACGAGATTGAACAAGGTATTGGATACCGACGATCGAATCTCGGGCAAGTAACATACCGATAGACAAAGGGAATTGAATACGGGATTGATTAAGTCCTTGACATCGTGGTTCATCCGATGAGATCATCGTGGAACATGTGGGAGCCATCATGGGTATCCAGATCCCGCTGTTGGTTATTGACCGGAGAACGTCTCGGTCATGTCTACATGTCTCCCGAACCCGTAGGGTCTACACACTTAAGGTTCGATGACGCTAGGGTTATAAAGGAAGTTTGTATGTGGTTACCGAATGTTGTTCGGAGTCCCGGATGAGATCCCGGACGTCACGAGGAATTCCGGAATGGTCCGGAGGTAAAGATTTATATATGGGAAGTCCTATTTTGGCCACCGGAAAATGTTTGGGATTTTTCGGTATTATACCGGGAAGGTTCTAGAAGGTTCCGGAGTGGGGCCCACCTGCATGGGGGGACCCACATGAACGTGGGTAGTGGGGGAAAGGCCCCACACCCCTGGTCAAGGCGCACCAAGATCCCCCCTTAGAAGGAATAAGATCATATCCCGAAGGGATAAGATCAAGATCCCTAAAAAGGGGGGATAACAATCGGTGGGGAAGGAAATGATGGGATTTCTTTCCTCCCACCTTGGCCAACGCCCCAATGAACTTGGAGGGCAAGAAACCAGCCCCTCCACCCCTATATATAGTGGGGAGACGCATGGGAGCTTAAGACGAAGTTCTGGCACAGCCCTTCCCCTCTCCCAAGTCTTCCTCCTCTCCCGCGGTGCTTGGCGAAGCCCTGCAGGATTGCCACGCTCCTCCACCACCACCACGCTGTTGTGCTGCTGTTGGATGGAGTCTTCCTCAACCTCTCCCTCTCTCCTTGCTGGATCAAGGCGTGGGAGACGTCATCGGGCTGTACGTGTGTTGAACGCGGAGGTGCCGTGCGTTCGGCACTTGATCATCGGTGATTTGAATCACGACAAGAACGACTCCTTCAACCCCGTTCACTTGAACGCTTCCGCTTAGCGATCTACAAGGGTATGTAGATGCAATCTCTTTCTACTCGTTGCTGGTCTCTCCATAGATAGATCTTGGTGACACGTAGGAAAATTTTGAATTTCTGCTACGTTCCCCAACAGTGGTATCAGAGCTAGGTCTATTGCGTAGATTCTTTGCACGAGTAGAACACAAAGTAGTTGTGGGCGTTGATTTTGTTCAATATGCTTACCATTACTAGTCCAATCTTGTTTCGATGGTATTGTGGGATGAAGCGGCCCGGACCGACCTTACACGTACTCTTACGTGAGACAGGTTCCACCGATTGACATGCACTTGGTGCATAAGGTGGCTAGCGGGTGCCAGTCTCTCCCACTTTAGTCGGAACGGATTCGATGAAAAGGGTCCTTATGAAGGGTAAATAGCAATTGGCATATCACGTTGTGGTTTTGCGTAGGTAAGAAACGTTCTTGCTAGAAACCCATAGCAGCCACGTAAAACATGCAAACAACAATTAGAGGACGTCTAACTTGTTTTTGCAGGGTATGCTATGTGATGTGATATGGCCAAAAGGATGTGATGAATGATATATGTGATGTATGAGATTGATCATGTTCTTGTAATAGGATTCACGACTTGCATGTCGATGAGTATGACAACCGGCAGGAGCCATAGGAGTTGTCTTTATTTATTGTATGACCTGCGTGTCATTGAAGAACGCCATGTAAATTACTTTACTTTATTGCTAAACGCGTTAGCCATAGAAGTAGAAGTAGTCGTTGGCGTGACAACCTCATGAAGACACGATGATGGAGATCATGATGATGGAGATCATGGTGTCATGCCGGTGACGATGATGATCATGGAGCCCCGAAGATGACGATCAAAAGGAGCAAAATGATATTGGCCATATCATGTCACTATTTGATTGCATGTGATGTTTATCATGTTTATGCATCTTGTTTACTTAGGACGACGGTAGTAAATAAGATGATCCCTTACAAAATTTCAAGAAGTGTTCTCCCCTAACTATGCACCGTTGCTACAGTTCGTCGCTTCTAAGCACCACGTGATGATCGGGTGTGATGGATTCTTACGTTCACATACAACGGGTGTAAGACAGTTTTACACAGCGAAAACACTTAGGGTTAACTTGACGAGCCTAGCATGTGCAGACATGGCCTCGGAACACGGAGACCGAAAGGTCGAGCATGAGTCGTATAGTAGATACGATCAACATGAAGATGTTCACCGATGATGACTAGTCTGTCTCACGTGATGATCGGACACGGCCTAGTTGACTCGGATCATGTGATCACTTAGATGACCAGAGGGATGTCTATCTAAGTGGGAGTTCATAAGATGAACTTAATTATCCTGAACATAGTCAAAAGACCTTTTGCAAATTATGTCGTAGTTCACGCTATAGTTCTACTGTTTTAGTTATGTTCCTAGAGAAAATATAGTTGAAAGTTGACAGTAGCGATTATGCGGACACTAGAACGCTTATGTCCTTAATGCACTGCTTAGTGTGCTGAAACCCAAACGTCATTTGTGGATGTTTCGAACATCGAACATACACGTTTTGATAACTACGTGATAGTTCAGTTAAATGGTTTAAGTAGAGGCACCAAAGACGTTTTCGAAACATCACGGAACATATGAGATGTTTCGAGGGCTGAAATTGGGATTTCAGGCTCGTGCCCACGTCAAGAGGTATGAGACCTCCGACAATTTTCTTAGCCTACAAACTAAGGGAGAAAAGCTCAATCGTTGAGCTTGTGCTCAGATTGTCTGAGTGCAACAATCACTTGAATCGAGTGGGAGTTGATCTTCCAAATGAGATAGTGATGTTTCTCCAAAGTCATTGCCACCAAGATGCTAGAGCTTCGTGATGAACTATAACATCTCAGGGATAGATATGATGATCCTTGAAATATTCATGATGTTTGACACCGCGAAAGTAGAAATCAAGAAGGAGCATCAATTTTTGATGGTTGGTGAAACCACTAGTTTCAAGAAGGGCAAGGGAACAAAGGGATACTTCATGAAACGGCAATTCAGCTGCTGCTCAAGTGAAGAAACCCAAGGTTGAACCCAAACCCGAGACTAAGTGCTTCTGTAATAAGGGGAACAACCACTGGAGCAGCATTACCCTAGATACTTGGTAGATGAGAAGGATGGCAAGGTCGATAGAAGTATATTGGATATACATTATGTTAATGTGTACTTTACTAGTACTCCTAGTAGCACCAGGGTATTGGATACCGGTTCGGTTGCTAAGTGTTAGTAACTCGAAATAAAAGCTACGGAATAAACAGAGACTAGCTAAAGGTGAGCTGACGATATATGTTGGAAGTGTTTCCAAGGTTGATATGATCAAGCATCGCACGCTCCCTCTACCACCGAGATTGGTGTTTGCGTTGAGCATAGACATGATTGGATTATGTCTATCGCAATACGGTTATTCATTTAACGAGAATAATGGTTACTCTATTTTTTGAATAATACCTTCAATGGTCTTGCACCTAAAGGAATGGTTTATTGAATCTCGGTCGTAGTGATACACATTTTCATGCCAAAAGATATAAGATAGTAATGATAGTACCACTTACTTGTAGCACTGCCATGTAAGTCATAATGGTATAAAACGCATGAAGAAGCTCCATGTTGATGGATCTTTGGACTCACTCGTTTTTGAAAAGTTTGAGACATGCGAACCATGTCTATTGGTGTATATGCATGAAGAAACTCCATGCAAATGGACCGTTCGGACTCACTTGATTTTGAATCACTTGAGATATGCAAATCATACCACATAGGCAAGATGACTGAAAAGCCTCGGTTTCAATAAGATGGAACAAGATAGCAACTTGTTGGAAGTAACACATTTTGATGTGTGCAGTCCAATAAATGCTGAGGCATGCAGTGAATATCGTTATGTTCTTACTTCACAGATGATTCGAGTAGATGTTGAGAATATTTACTTGATGAAACACAACTCTGAATTATTGAATGGTTCAAGTAATTTCAGAGTGAAGTAGAAGATCATTGTGACAAGAGGATAAAATGTCTATGATACGATCATAGAGATGAATATCTGAGTTACGAGTTTTGGCACACAATTAAGACATTGTGGAAATTGTTTCATAATTAATACCGCCTGGAACACCATAGTGTGATGGTGTGTCCGAACATCATAGTTGCACCCTATTGGATATGGTGCGTACCATGATGTCTCTTATCGAATTACCACTATTGTCCATGGGTTAGGCATTAGAGACAACCACATTCACTTTAAATAGGGCACCACGTAATTCCATTGAGATGACACCGTATGAATTATGGTTTAGAGAAACCTAAGTTGTCATTTCTTAAAAGTTTGGGGCTGTGACGCTTATATGAAAAAGTTTCAGGTTGATAAGCTCGAACCCAAAGCGGATAAAATGCATCTTCATAGGAAACCCAAAACAGTTGGGTATACCTCCTAATTCAGATCCGAAAGCAATATGGATTGTTTCTTGAATCGGGTCCTTTCTCGAGGAAAAGTTTCTCTCGAAAGAATTGAGTGGGAGGATGGTGGAAACTTGATGAGGTTATTGAACCGTCTCTTCAACTAGTGTGTGGCAGAGCACAGGAAGTTGTTCCTGTGGCACCTACACCAATTCAAGTGGAAGCTTATGATATTGATCATGAAACTTCGGATCAAGTCACTACCAAACCTCGTGGGATGACAATGATACATACTACATCAGAGTGGTACGTAATCCTATCTTGGAAGTCATGTTGCTGGACAACAATGAACCTACGAGCTATGGAGAAGCAATGGTGGGCCCGGATTCCGATAAATGGCTCGAGGCCATAAAATCCGAGAACGGATCCATGACTTTGGAAGAAATACTTGATGGTCGTAAGGCCATTGGGTACGGATGGATTTTAAAAGGAAGACAGACAATGATGGTAAGAATTACCGTTAAGAAAGCTCGACTTGTCGTTAAGATATTTTCCGACAAGTTCAAGGAGTTGATTACGGTGAGGTTTTCTCACTCGTAGCGATGCTAACAGTCTGTTGGAATTGGATTAGCAGTTACTACATGATTGATGAAATCTTGCGGATAGGATGTCAAAACATTGTTTCCTCGACGTTATACTTGAGGAAAGGTTGTATGTGATACAACCGGAAGGTTTTGTCAATCCCAAAAGATGCTAATAAGTATGCAAAGCTCCAGCAATCCTTCTAAGGACTAGAGTGAGCATCTCGGAGTTGGAATGTGTGCTTTGATGATGATCAAAGATTTTGGGTTTGTACAAAGTTTACGAGAAACTTGTATTTCCAAAGAAGTGAGTGGGAGCACTATAGAATTTCTGATGAGTATATGTTGTTGACATATTGTTGATCAGAAATGACGTAGAATTTCTGGAAAGCATATAGGGTTATTTTGAAAGTGTTTTTCAATAGAAAGCCTGGATTAAGCTACTTGAACATTGAGCATCAAGATCTATAAGGATAGATCAAAATGCTTAATAATACTTTCAAATGAGCACATACCTTGACATGATCTTGAAGGTGTTCAAGATGGACCAGTCAAAGAAGGAGTTCTTGCCTGAGTTGTAAGGTACGAAGTTAAGACTTAAAGCTCGACCACAGCAGAATAGAGAGAAAGGACGAAGGTCGTCCCCTATGCTTAAGACGTAGGCTCTTCAGTATGCTATGCTGTGTACCGCACCTGAAGTGTGCCTTGCCATGAGTCAGTCAAGGGGTACAAGAGTGATCCAAGAATGGCTCACAGGACAGCGGTCAAAGTTATCCTTAGTAACTAGTGGACTAAGGAATTTTCTCGATTATGGAGGTGGTAAAAGAGTTCGTCGTAAAGGTTACGTCGATGCAAGCTTAACACCTATCCGGATAGCTCTAAGTAGAGAGACCGGATACATATAATGGAGCAATAATTTAGAATAGCTCAAAGTAGAACAATTATTTGGAATAGCTCCAAATAGAGCGTGGTAGCTGCATCTAGGAGATGACATAGAGATTTGTAAAGCACACACGGATCTGAAAGGTTCAGACCCGTTGACTAAAACCTCTCTCACAAGCAACATGATCAAACATAAAACTCATTGAGTGTTAATCACATAGTGATGTGAACTAGACTACTGACTCTAGTAAACTCTTGGGTATTAGTCACATGGCGATGTGACCTGTGAGTGTTAATCACATGGCGATCTGAACTGGATTATTGACTCTAGTGCAAGTGGGAGACTGTTGGAAATATGCCCTAGAGGCAATAATAAAAGTATTATTATTATATTTCCTTGTTCATGATAATTGTCTTTTATTCATGCTATAACTGTATTATCCAGAAATCGTAATACACGTGTGAATACATAGACCACAATATGTCCCTAGTGAGCCTCTAGTTGACTAGCTCATTGTGATCAACAGATAGTCATGGTTTCCTGGCTATGGACATTGGATGTCGTTGATAACGGGATCACATCATTAGGAGAATGATGTGATGGACAAGACCCAATCCTAAGACTAGCACAAAAGATCATGTAGTTCATTTGCTAGAGCTTTGCCAATGTCAAGTATCTCTTCCTTCGACCATGAGAGCGTGTAACTCCTGGATACCGTAGGAGTGCTTTGGGTGTATCAAACGTCACAACGTAACTGGGTGACTATAAAGGTGCACTACAGGTATCTTCGAAAGTATCTATTGTTTTATGCGGATCGAGACTGGGATTTGTCACTCCGTGTAAACGGAGAGGTATCTCTGGGCCCACTCAGTAGGACATCATCATATGCGCAATGTGACCAAGGAGTTGATCACGGGATGATGTGTTACGGAACGAGTAAAGTGACTTGCCGGTAACGAGATTGAACAAGGTATTGGATACCGACGATCGAATCTCGGGCAAGTAACATACCGATAGACAAAGGGAATTGAATACGGGATTGATTAAGTCCTTGACATCGTGGTTCATCCGATGAGATCATCGTGGAACATGTGGGAGCCATCATGGGTATCCAGATCTCGCTGTTGGTTATTGACCGGAGAACGTCTCGGTCATGTCTACATGTCTCCCGAACCCGTAGGGTCTACACACTTAAGGTTCGATGACGCTAGGGTTATAAAGGAAGTTTGTATGTGGTTACCGAATGTTGTTCGGAGTCTCGGATGAGATCCCGGACGTCACGAGGAGTACCGGAATGGTCCAGAGGTAAAGATTTATATATGGGAAGTCCTATTTTGGCCACCGGAAAATGTTTGGGATTTTTCGGTATTGTACCGGGAAGGTTCTAGAAGGTTCCGGAGTGGGGCCCACCTGCATGGGGGGACCCACATGAACGTGGGTAGTGGGGGCAAGGCCCCACACCCCTGGTCAAGGCGCACCAAGATCCCCCCTTAGAAGGAATAAGATCATATCCCGAAGGGATAAGATCAAGATCCCTAAAAAGGGGGGATAACAATCGATGGGGAAGGAAATGATGGGATTTCTTTCCTCCCACCTTGGCCAACGCCCCAATGGACTTGGAGGGCAAGAAACCAGCCCCTCCACCCCTATATATAGTGGGGAGACGCATGGGAGCTTAAGACGAAGTTCTGGCGCAGCCCTTCCCCTCTCCCAAGACTTCCTCCTCTCCCGCGGTGCTTGGCGAAGCCCTGCAGGATTGCCACGCTCCTCCACCACCACCACGCCGTTGTGCTGCTGTTGGATGGAGTCTTCCTCAACCTCTCCCTCTCTCCTTGCTGGATCAAGGCGTGGGAGACGCCACCGGGCTGTACGTGTGTTGAACGCAGAGGTGCCGTGCGTTCGGCACTTGATCATCGGTGATTTGAATCATGACGAGAACGACTCCTTCAACCCCGTTCACTTGAACGCTTCCGCTTAGCGATCTACAAGGGTCTGTAGATGCACTCTCTTTCTACTGGTTGCTGGTCTCTCCATAGATAGATCTTGGTGACACGTAGGAAAATTTTGAATTTCTGCTACGTTCCCCAACATCCACAAGGGTGGGGGGCGCGCCCAACCCCCTGGGCGTGTTGGAAGACTGGCACGACCGACACTGGGCCACGCTCGTCAGGAGGCCAACGCCATCGCGCGAGTCTCTCGGGAGACACGGCGCCCACGCGTGCATGCACGCCCACGCCTCCATGCACGAGGTGATCCCTTCCGGCTCTCCCGTTTCTGTTGTAACTGATCTACCGATGTGTAAAGCCTGTGTATTTAAGTGTACTCTGTATCAATGAATGAACATAGACAGATTTCACTCGTCTAACTTGGTATCAGAGGTCGTTCGTTCCTCCCTCTGCTTCCGCCATGAGCTTCCGGCGCCCGCTCCGCCGCACCCGCTCCTTCGGGGACGCCGACGCACCCTTCATCCTCCCTCCCGTCGCCCCCGGCCCCGAGCCCTCCGCACCGGCTGCTGACGCCGCCCCCGTGCCGCCTCCTGCAGTCGCGCCGGTGCCCGTCTCCCCCAACGCGCACCTCCTTCGTCGCGCTGGCGCCGCACCTGCGGTGCCCCCTCTCCGCGCCGTCCGCCCTCACGCCGGCGCCCTGGCGCTCGCGCCCCCGCCAGCCCAGGTTCCCATGATCCCTGCCCCATCCATGCATCACGTTAACATCGCCTCTTTCATCCCATTCAAGCTTAGCCTCGACGCCAACAATTATTCGAAGTGGCGCCACCTGTTCTGGTTCGTCCTCTGCAAGTATCATGTCGAGGAGCATGTTCTCGAGGATGCCGATCCGCTCCATGAGGACACGGTTTGGCGCAATGACGACATCACGATCGCTCTTTGGATATATGCGACTATATCCGATGAGCTCTACGACGTAATCCAATCCCCCGAGAGCACGGAGTTCCATCTCTGGCAACAGCTGGAGGTCTTCTTCCGCGACAACGCCGCCGGCCGCGCCGTCCACATCGGCGCCGAGTTCCGGGCGACGGTCCAAGGCGACATGACGGTGGCGCAGTATTGCCGCCGCCTCCAGCAGCTCGCCAACGCCATGGCCGGCGTGGGAGAGCCGGTCACCGACCGATCGCTCACACTCCAGCTCGTCCGTGGCTTGAGCAGGCGCTTCCACGTCATGGCCACCTTGTTGCCGATGCAGCAGCCGTTCCCGACGTTCGTCCAGGCTCGGTCGCGCCTCCTCTTGGAGGAAATCGGCATCGCTGAGCGCGAGCGCGCCGAGGGGGCGTCCGCCCTCGCCATCGGCCACGGGGGTGGCTCCTCGTCTGGCGGCTCCTCCTCCACGGATCGCCGCTCGCCACCGTCGCCTCAGGACAAGGGGAAGAGCCCCGCCGCCGGCAGCCCCTCCGGAGACCGTCAGCGCGGCGGGCGCGGGCGTGGCCGCGGCCGCGGTCGCGGCGCTCCCGGCGCCTCCTCGAGCTCCAACACAGGGCGCGGCGCTAGCGGGCAGCCCCAACCCTGGATGGGGTACTTCGCACCGTGGGGCTCGCCCGCTCCGACCCCGCAGCAGTGGTGTTCGCCGTGGGTGCCGCCCAACTCGGCGGGTGTTCTCGGGCCACGCCCGGGGGCCCAGCACCAGGCCTACCCTGTCGCCGCCGGGCCTCCCCCTGCCGCGCCCTGGGATCCGCAGGCTATGACGCACGCCTTCGCCAACCTCCAGATGCAGCCGCCGACGACCAGCAACGAGTGGTACATGGATACGGGTGCAACTTCCCACGTCGCCAGCTCCTCCGGTAACCTCACCAAGCCTTCCTCTTCTCCGTATTATCCCTCTAGTATTACTGTTGGTAATGGTTCTTCCATCCCTATAGTTGCTGCCGGTTCCACCTCCCTCCCTCCTTTCCAATTAAACCACATCCTCATCTCTCCAACTATTGTTAAAAACCTTATATCTGTGCGTCCATTTACTCGTGATAATTGGTGTATTGTCTCTTTTGACCCCTTTGGCTTCTCTGTGAAGGACATGGCAATGGGGAAACTCATCATGAGGTCCAGTAGCTCCGGAGATCTTTACCCTTTCTTGCACAATAATGGCGGCTCCATGGCACTCTCCGTTTCGAGCTCCGGCGAACTATGGCACTTGAGGCTGGGCCATCCTAGCCATGTTTCCCTTTCTGCTTTAATGAACAACTTTTTAGATTCATGTAATAAATCGCAAGGTTCTTCGGTGTGTGAATCTTGTAAAATAGGCAAACAACCTCGACTACCGTTTCCCCATTCCACTTCGTTTACTACAGAACCTTTTCAACTTATTCATTGCGACTTGTGGACCTCACCTGTTTGTAGTTTTTCCGGCTATCAATATTATCTTGTTGTGCTTGATGACTTTACTCACTACTCTTGGGTGTTTCCCTTACGCCACAAATCCAACACCGCTGCCACGCTCTTACGTTTCTTCTCCTACGTTAACACTCAATATAATCTCTCTATTAAATGTGTGCAGTGTGACAATGGCGGCGAGTTCCTCTCTCTCTCTCTCTCTACGTGACCACTTCTCTCGCCATGGCGTCGCCTTCCGCCTCTCCAGCCCACACACTTCACCTCAAAACGGCAAGGCCGAACGCCTTCTTCGCACCACTAACGATGTCCTCCGCACTCTTCTCATCCACGCACATATGCCGCCCGAGTATTGGGTCGAGGCACTCCACACCGCCAACCATCTTCTCAACCGGCGACCCTCATCAGCCATTAACCAGCACACACCCTACTACCTCCTCCACGGCGAACACCCCACGTACGACCATCTTCGCGTTTTCGGATGCCTTTGCTTTTCCCAACCTCACCCACCTCGCGCCACACAAACTAGCCCCCCGATCCACTCCTTGCGTCCTACTCGGGTACCCCCTGGAGCACAAAGGCTACCGCTACCTCGATCTACGCTCGCGCCGCGTTTATATTTCTCGCCACGTGTCAGGACCCCGACTCGATGTCACATCGATCTAGCTGGTAACACCTCATATCACTTTGCGGCCTCACGCACGGTATCCCCACGGGTGTCGTCTTACCTTTTCCCGGGACCGTTTGCGCCTTTTGGCTCGCGTATATGAAAGTGTCGCTAGCATCCATATGATAAAGAGCCCGGGCTGACATGACTAGTCGTAAACCCAAAGTGGCACAGACTTACAGGGACAGGCATCCATGACCCAGCTTCGAACGTGTCGGTCATCAGCAAGTGGGTCCGGGCTGTAGCACTGGGCTAGCAGGACTCCGGTAAACCGGGCTGTAGCGGGCTAACAGGACTCCGGTACTCAAAGCGTGACATTTCCCCGAAGGAACAGACACGGGAACGAAGAAGGACACATGCCGGCCAGCCTAAGTGTTCCAGAGCAGTAGCAAGCTACCATGGCTCAGCGGTAACACTAGGAGACATTTCCCGGTAAGAGAGGCTACTAAAGATAAACAACTAGATAGTCAGATTCCACACATACCAAGCATTTCAATCATACACACAATATGCTCGATATGTGCAAATACAACGAAGCATCACAACATGACTCTATGACACAAGTACTTTATTTAAGGCTCAGTGAGCCATACATAACATACACACAAAGGTACGGGTCTCACGACCCAACATACAAGTCATACAATCATACAAGCCAGCAGCGGAAGTAACTTGTCTGAGTACAGACAACTAGTAAAATAAAAGAGGCTTGGAAAGCCTCTGGCTATACTATGTGGTCCTTCACAAGCTCAGGGTCACCACCTGGGTCTTTAGCCTACTCGTTGATGTCAACGTCTACATAGAACCCATCAGAAGGGGTTGCAGCGTCTTCTGTAAAAATGTAGATTATAGCAACATGAGTACAAAGGTACTCAGCAAGACTTACATCAGATCCTACATACATGCATAGTATCAAGAAGGGTTGGTGGAGTTATTGCAGCAAGCCAGCTTTGACTCTTGGCTAGGCTATCCTACGACACTTCAACTTGAAATAGTTTTGCGCACACGAGTCCACTATTCACCACTTCAATACACTACCGAGGATCCACCTCCGTCCTCCTACGGAGGAGCCATCCTCGGCACTCACACTTATCTTGAGGCTTTTAGTAGTTTCCATTTACTTGTCTATGAACTGTATAGGCAACCAAGTAGTCCTTTACCGCGGACGCGGCTATTCGAATAGATCATGTTAACCCTGCAGGGGGTACTTCTTCATACACGCTCTCACCACTTACCGTCGTTTACACGACATGTACTCGGCAACCTTCAAGCGGAAGCCCAACGTGGGTGTCGGCCACGACCTACCTAATCACCTAAGCCTCCGGTCCAGGTTTATCGCCTATTCAGGTTCCATCCGCAGGGAGTCCGGCCGAGGTTTCCCATACGGCCCCGAACGATGTGAACAGGGTTCCCGAGATACCTAACGGGTATTCGGTACACCGTGCCACGTACCTACCGCATCACAGCCCACCCCTACGGTCAGCGCTGTCCACGGCCTCCAGTAGGCTACAAACACCAGAAACTACTTGCAACTCCTGGACAGAGAGCTAGGGTGAATAAGAAGTCGAGCGGGGTCATATTTCGGGGCCCAATGCATGGTAGTAGCTGTATCTTAAATCACGCATACAGATCTCAGTGCTTAAGGTCGGCTTCAATGAAACAACCCACCATGTACTCCTACATGGCCTCTCATCGATACCTTTACCAAATCGTGTTCACCACACCACTCTCATTACCGACATAATCATTTCACTCTAGCCCATCACCCAGATGAACCAGACCTGACACGACTCTAAGCATAGCAGGCATAGCAAGGTAGGAACAACACATACATATGGCTCAATCAACTCCTACACATGCTAGTGGGGTTCATCTAGTTACTGTGGCAATGACAGGTCATGCAGAGGAAATGGGTTCAACTACCGTAGCACACAGCAGTTTGAATCGCGTTGTCTTAATGCAGTAAAAGAGAGCAGGAGCGAGAACATGGGATTGTATCGATATGATCAAATGGTTGGTTGCTTGCCTGATGGTTCGATGCACGGATACGGTTCTTCGTTAGGGTAGTCACGGTACTCCTCGGGGACAGATCCTGTCGTAAAGAATAACGATACACAGGCATCACCAAACAATGTGCAACAATATGATGCATGCATGAAACATGGCAATATGAGTGTGTTGGGCTAATGCAACTAAAGCCAGAAGGGTTTGAACAAATTTGAATCAAAGATTCAAATTTCAATTTCAAATATGGCCTTTTAAAGTGCTTTTCCTTGTTCTGATTAAAACATCCATTTAACTTGTTGGATCATGCATGAAAATAGTACAAATGGATAGATTGGATTTTTCTGATCATTTTTCATATATAATTTGTCCAATTTGGAGTTACAGAATAAAAGTTATGAATTTTTGAAGTTTAATTAATATTCTGGAATTTCCTGATTAAATTTAAATCCAGAAATATCATTTACTGCGTCAGCCTGACGTCACAGTGACATCAGCAGGTCAACAGGGCTGGCTCGGGTCAAACCTGACGTGTGGGGTCCACACGTCAGTGACACAGGGGCTAATCCCGTGTTGACCCGGGCTGGTTAGCTTTGACTAAGCCCTGGGGCCCACTTGTCAGCGTCAGTAGGTGGTGGTTTAGTGGCTAATTAACTAGGCCATGTCAGCTCGCCGGAGTTCTGGCCGGCGGCGACCATCAGTGCGGCGGCGATAGTGGTTTTGGTCGTTTCGGCCACCAAATGAACCGCGGAGGCCACCGGAGTGAAGCTGAGGACGACCCGCGGCTCTTGGCGGAGTCCGTTGGGGTCGGGGTGGCCGGAGTCGACGGCGGCGAGCTCGGCTGCGGCGGCCGGGGTTCGGTCGTGCACGGGAACGGTGTTGCAGGGTGTTAGGGGGGGGGGTGTTGGAGCGTGCTACGTGCTCCTAGTGAGATGTGGAGCACGATGGCGTGCTCGGTTGGGCGCTACGGCGATCGTGGCCACGACGGCGACATCGCCGGCGGCGTGAAGCTTTCGGCCGCGGTGGGGCTAGGGCCTAGGGGTCGGGAGAGAGCAGGGGAGAAGGGGGAAACGGTGGCGTAGCTCACCGCGGTTGCAGTGGGCGTCGAAGCGGGCTCGGGGACGCGTCGGAGACGACGAATTTGACGGCGACGGTGGTCGGAGTCCGAAGGGGGGGAACGGCGACGTGGCGGCGATGCAGGGCTTCCGGGGACCCGTGGAGCGGTGGGGAGGAAGAAGGAGTCGAGGCGGAGCTTCTGAGCTGGTCGGGGAAGCGAGGGGTGGTCGGAGACGGTGGCTAAGGCGAACGGCGGCGACGGTGAGCTTCGGCCGTGAGAGAGAGAGAGTGAGGGAGAGCCGGGGGAGAGTGAATGGGGTGTCGGCGAGGTCGGGGCGACGACCAGAAGACGATCCACGCGGCGCAACGGCGACCAGGGCGATGCAGAGAGGCTGGGTGGTGCGTGGCAAGCTCGGGCGCGCCATGCTCACCTCCCTGCCTGCTCTGGCGAGGGGAAGCAGCTGGCTGGCACGGGCCAGCACAGTGCTGGGCCGGCTGGGCTGGGCCGCACAGGTAAGTCTTCCCCTTTCTTTATTTTCTGTTTTTATTTAATATAACTGCGACTTTGTTGAATTAAATAAAAT
This sequence comes from Triticum dicoccoides, assembly GCF_002162155.2. Taxonomy (NCBI): domain Eukaryota; kingdom Viridiplantae; phylum Streptophyta; class Magnoliopsida; order Poales; family Poaceae; genus Triticum; species Triticum dicoccoides. The sequence continues at coordinate 475,274,118 of NC_041391.1, read as the reverse complement.
ACCTAGGCAACTCCAAAAATCACCAAACTACTCCTGGTCCATAGTTGGATTATTTCCAACATGAAACATTTTAGTTTGGAGATATTTGAGCATTTAAATATTTTATATAATTTTAAATGCCCAAATTCAAATAGTTATGATTTAATTCAAAACCCTAGGATGGCCTAGGAAAATGTGCACCACTTTTGGCAGAGGTTCTGAACCAAGGCAAAAATGATGGGCATTTTAGAAGGGCATTTCAGGTTCATTGAAAAATTATTTTAGTAAACCCTAGTTGGTTTCAGAGGGGACTGGGGGTTCTGTCATCCCCATTTCAAGTTTCTGATGAATGAGTAAACATGATGCAACACTCTAATGCATAACTAGCTAGGGTGTGACAATTCACCCCCACTCAAAAGAATCTCGTCCCGAGATTCGGGTTCCTCCGGGAAGAAGGCGGGATATTCAAGTCGAAGACGATCCTCCCTTTCCCAGGTTGCTTCATCTTCAGAATGGTGCGACCATTGAACCTTGAGAAACTTGATATTATGACGTCGCGTGGTACGTTCGGCTTGATCGAGGATACGAATGGGGTACTCTCGATAGGTAAGATTATCTTGGAGATCAAGCGTTTCGTGGTCCACTTCACGGATAGGATCCGAGAAGCAACGCCTGAGTTGAGAAATGTGGAAGACATCGTGAACTCTGGAGAGGTGCGGAGGTAGTTCCAATTGGTAGGCGACTTCTCCTCGTTTGGCAAGAATGCGAAAAGGTCCAATGTAACGAGGAGCCAATTTGCCTTTGATACCGAAACGATGGGTTCCCTTCAGAGGGGTGACCCGAAGATAAGCCTTCTCGTCAACCTCGAAAGTCATAGCCTTATGTTTTCGGTCATATTGACTCTTTTGACGAGATTGGGCTGTTTTCAACTTTTCACGAACGATACGAACTTGTTCTTCTGCTTCCTGAATCATATCCGGGCCAAAGAATTGTCTTTCCCCGGTCTCTAACCAGTTAAGGGGTGTTCGACATCGCCGTCCATAGAGGACTTCAAAAGGGGCTTTACCCAAGCTGGATTGATAGCTGTTGTTGTAAGCGAATTCGGCAAATGGAAGGCACTTCTCCCAGTCCATTCCGAACGAGATAACAGAGGCTCGAAGCATGTCTTCTAGAATCTGATTGACGCGTTCCACTTGACCACTTGACTGAGGATGGAAAGCGGTGCTAAAGGAGAGACGGGTTCCCATAGCATTTTGGAAACTTTCCCAAAATCGAGAGGTGAAAAGATTTCCTCGATCCGAATTGATTTCCAAAGGGACACCATGAAGAGACACTATTCGGGAGATGTATAAGTCTGCCAGCTGACTAGCGGTTATACTCTCACGAACAGGTAAGAAATGAGCTACTTTGGAAAGACGATCGACCACAACGAAAATAGCATTATTCCCTCTTTTGGTCCTGGGAAAACCGGTAATGAAATCCATACCAATTTTATCCCATTTCCATTCAGGAATAGCTAATGGTTGAAGGGTGCCAGCAGGCCGTTGATGCTCTGCTTTTACACGACGACAGACGTCGCAATTAGCAATATACTGAGCGATTTCTCTCTTCATCCTAGTCCACCAGAACCTCTGGCGTAGGTCCTGATACATTTTTGTGCTACCGGGGTGAATGGTGAGAGGAGATTCATGAGCTTCCTTAAGGATTAATCGCCTTAGGTTGCGCACTCTGGGAACTACTAGTCGATTCCCGAAGTATACGACTCCTTGATCATTAACGGAGAAACAATTCGCAATTCCTTTCTGAATGTTTCTCTTGATGCGGGAGATTCCCGGATCTACCTTCTGTGCGTTGATAATTTGATCCGTAAGGGTAGGTTTTGCCACCAAGGTGGAGAGAAAACCTTGAGGTACAATGTGAAGGTTAAGCTTCCGAAATTCCTCATGGAGAAGCGGTTGACTTTGTTGTAACATCAGGTTGTTACAATAAGATTTACGACTTAGCGCATCAGCCATGACGTTGGCTTTCCCTGGGGTATAGGTTATCCCTAAGTCGAAGTCTGTGATCAATTCAACCCAACGTCTCTGCCTGAGATTCAAATCCGGTTGGGTGAAAATATACTTCAGACTTTGGTGATCAGTGAATATTTCGCAACGATTACCGAGGAGATAATGTCGCCAGGTCTTAAGTGCATAGACTACGGCTGCAAGCTCTAGGTCATGAGTGGGATAATTCTCCTCATGTGGGTGCAATTGCCGTGAAGCGTAAGCAATCACGTGTCGATCTTGCATGAGAATGCAACCTAGTCCTTGTCGCGAGGCGTCGCAGTAGATAACAAAGTCCTTGGAGAAGTCTGGCGGTACCAGTACGGGAGCAGAGGTCAGGCGTCTTTTCAGTTCCTGAAAGCTGTGCTCACATTGTGGAGTCCATTCGAACTTCTTATCTTTCTTGAGGAGTTCAGTTAGAGGTTTAGCAACCTTGGAGAAGTTCTCGACAAAGCGACGGCAATAGCTCGCTAAGCCTAGAAAACTCCGAACTTGCTTGACTGATTCGGGCGGAGTCCAATCAAGGACGGCTTGAACTCGCTCAGGGTTAACAGCAATACCTTTACCAGATATTACATGACCCAGATAGGTCACTTCTGACAACCAGAATTCACATTTAGAGAATTTGGCATAAAGGCGATGCTCTCGAAGTTTCTTCAACACTAACCTTAGATGTTCGGCATGTTCTTCCTCGTTCTTGGAGTAGATGAGTATATCATCGAGATAAACCACGACGAATTTATCCAAATACTCCATGAAGATTGAGTTCATTAATCGAGAAAAGGTGGCTGGAGCGTTGGTTAATCCGAAGGACATAACGGTGTACTCGTATTGGCCATAGCGAGTAACAAAGGCCGTTTTAGGAATGTCCCCGTTTCTGATTTTGATTTGATGGTAGCCCAACCTCAAATCCATCTTGGAGAAGACTGAGGATCCAGCGAGCTGATCATACAGGTCGTTGATCCTGGGAAGTGGATATTTGTGCTTGATTGTGACCAAATTGACAGGTCGGTAATCTACAACCATCCGGTCCGTACCATCCTTTTTCTTAACGAATAGGACGGGGCAAGCCCACGGAGATGAACTAGGGCGGATGAAACCCTTTTTCAAGGATTCATCGAGTTGTTTCTTAAGCTCGGCTAGTTCTAGGGGTACCATCTTATAGGGTCTTCTAGCAATCGGAACGGTTCCTGGAATGAGATCTATTACGAACTCAACATCCCTGTCAGGTGGAACACCTGGCAATTCCTCTGGAAAGACATTCGGGAAGTCACGGACTACCGGAACGTCCTCAAGGTCTGGCAAAGGGCTGGCGTTAAGAGAATATAATTGTCGCTTGGCTATTCGGGTCAAGACATTGACTATCTTCCCCGAAGGATGGGTGAGTTGAACAGTCCTAGAGAAGCAATCAATTTTGGCTTGATGAGCTGACATCCAGTCCATACCCAAAATGATATTAATATCCGAAGATTTAAGGGCTATCAAGGATGCAAGGAAAACAAGTCTGTCGACTTGGATCTCATTTCCATAACTTACCCTAGAGGTCTGCCATCTAGACCCAGGGGTAGAGATTTCCATAGTGGATGGCAAGTCACAGAATGCAACGTTATGCAAACGGGCATAACTTTCAGATATAAAAGAAAGAGAGGCTCCTGTATCGAAAAGAACGGATGCCGGGTGGCAATTAACAAGAAGCGTACCGAGAACGATGTTGGGGTCCTCTTGAGCTTCTTCGGCAGAGATACAGTTGACATGGCCACGTGAAGCGGTGACCGGTTTGGCATGGAACACCTTCCCTGTCGGCTTGCCACGGCCAACAGCTTTAGCAGATTGATTGGGGTTGGTCTGGGGACACTCGCGCATATAATGACCAGATTCCCCACACTTGAAACAAGTCACGGAACTGGTACGTGGAGGAGCATTATTGGATGGACCCCCATAGGGCTTGGCCGGTGCAGACTGTTGAACAGGGCGAGGCGCCTGGAAAGATGGCCTCGGTGTGAACCTGGGTGGCAGGGCGGTATTGGGTACCCACACGCGGCGTTTCTGAGGACCAGCACCGGATGAGGAACCCATATCACGTCCATGCTTGCGTGTTGCATCATAATCAGTCTGACCAGTTTCAGCACTGATGGCTTTGTTGACAAGTTTCGAAAAAGATGTGCACTCATGCAGACGGAGGTCGCGGCGAAGCTCAGGGCTAAGGCCCTTTCGGAACCTTGCTTGCTTCTTGGCGTCAGTAGAAACTTCCTCAGTTGCATATCGTGCGAGATTACCAAACTCTCTGCTATAGGCATCCACAGAAAGTCGGCCTTGGGTGAAACTGCAAAATTCTTCACGTTTACGGTCCATGAGACCCTCCGGAATGTGATGTTCACGGAAAGCCTCACTGAACTCAGCCCAAGTGGTGACATGGCCCGCTGGGCGCATGGCTCCATAATTCTCCCACCATAGACTGGCGGGGCCTTCAAGATGATATGCGGCGAAGGTGACCTTGTCAGCCTCCGCTACCAACGCAGAACGCAGCTTGTGAGAGATACTGCGAAGCCAGTCATCAGCGTCGAGAGGCTCGACGGAGTGGTGGAACGTGGGTGGATGCAATTTGATAAAATCACTGAGTGATACCACGTTAGCCCTCTGATGGTGTGCTGTATTCTGTTCTATACGCTCCAACAAACGGTTTGTCTCCCGCTTGTTTCTCTCAGCTTCCATCATCACCTCAGCTAGTGAAGGAGGATGAGGCAGATTTTCATTCCTGGCTTCACTGCCTTCGTCCTGCTCTTGGGAAGCAGGATTAGCGCGCGTGTTGACCATCCTAGGTAGACAAGACAATGATTTAGTCAGGATGGTAAAATTCCGACATAGGATACATAAGGTAAGGAATAACTCGAAATGCAAGATGATCATCCGTATGACATGGTAGATACAGAAACTGCTTCTTTATTCCATCGTCATGCACACCATACAAGGTTTAGTACAAGACCAAACAAAGTACTATTATGGTGAGAAAAGGATTACATCTCGTCAGAGGCATTCCAAGCTCCTATACATTATTTTCTACACCTCCGGAAAGAGTACAAACTAGGACATATCCCACGAGTCACGCGGAAGGATAGATGACACAGCTAGTGCGAACTAGTGATGCTACCCCTAACTCAGACCGATCCGTAGTAGTCCTCATAAAAGTCACCTCCATAGCCTGGAAGCTCAACATGTTCATCCGGAAACAGACGATCTCGCGGAGCTTGTGGACCATAGGGGCTAGGATGAGGCCTTGGACCAACAAACGGTGGACTGCGGGGACCGCGAGGTGGGGTGATGCCTCCTACATCACGCCAAACCATCACGTCCGGCAGAGCAGATCTCACAGGATAGAGATCGCGCATATCCGAATATCCAGCTTGCACCGCCGGTGCGAACCGAGTCAAAGTGGCCCAGTGATCGGCACGGGTATTGAAGAGCTCTAACCTTAAGGCCCGATTTTCACGGTCCTTATCCTCGAGCATCTCAGCAGTGGTGCGAGTCCGTGAATCCTCCTGAGTGGAGTCAGCATAAATAGCTTGGAGATATCCTTGTGCTCCCGGAAGTGATCCTGGCATATACCGGAAGTCAGAGTCCCGAAATAAACCAGATCTGACTCGCATAATGGTCATCATAGAGTAGGCGGCATCCTGCACAGCCATCTCGATAGTAACCCCGAGTCCATAGGAGCAGTGAAGAGGCTCGGTGGATCCAGGATAAGATGGAAATATCCTGACAGTGCAGAGATACTGGCTTTGATTAAAATCTCGGAATTGCTCTTCGACCGTGTACTCAGGATACCAGCGGTATCCAGCCTCAGTCATTACCCTGACCAACTTAGCAGTATGGCCGGGTACATCTAGGCATCGAGTTAGGCGAACCACTTGATTGAGGTCGCGAGTGGCCATCTGAAAGCATAATCATAATGCAAGGCATTAGAATTTCTAGCAAAATTTCGGCAGCATAACAGCTGTAAATGCTCAAAAAGGATATTGAGACATTTGACAAAGGATTTCGTACACACCCAACATCATCATATCAAAGTTCTGGAACCATTCTAACAACATAATGTGGTAGTAGAACTGAACTAGGCTTGTAACCATCAAACTTATAAGGTACTACTGATTAGTAACACGTGATCCTGATAGAGAGAGTAGATCCTAATTCCTTAACCCCCGGTGGAAGAATGGACTGACTCAGATCAGAAAGTCATAAGGTATAAGGAGTAAAAAGAGCCTTATGTTCCAACCCACAAACAATTCCCCTACATATAACTAAAGAATTTCTAGACTCAACATCGACCAGTTTGGCTTGGAGAACCTACAGGCAGTCCTGCTCTGATGCCAACGCTGTCAGGACCCCGACTCGATGTCACATCGATCTAGCTGGTAACACCTCATATCACTTTGCGGCCTCACGCACGGTATCCCCACGGGTGTCGTCTTACCTTTTCCCGGGACCGTTTGCGCCTTTTGGCTCGCGTATATGAAAGTGTCGCTAGCATCCATATGATAAAGAGCCCGGGCTGACATGACTAGTCGTAAACCCAAAGTGGCACAGACTTACAGGGACAGGCATCCATGACCCAGCTTCGAACGTGTCGGTCATCAGCAAGTGGGTCCGGGCTGTAGCACTGGGCTAGCAGGACTCCGGTAAACCGGGCTGTAGCGGGCTAACAGGACTCCGGTACTCAAAGCGTGACATTTCCCCGAAGGGACAGACACAGGAACGAAGAAGGACACATGCCGGCCAGCCTAAGTGTTCCAGAGCAGTAGCGAGCTACCATGGCTCAGCGGTAACACTAGGAGACATTTCCCGGTAAGAGAGGCTACTAAAGATAAACAACTAGATAGCCAGATCCCACACATACCAAGCATTTCAATCATACACACAATATGCTCGATATGTGCAAATACAACGAAGCATCACAACATGACTCTATGACACAAGTACTTTATTTAAGGCTCAGTGAGCCATACATAACATACACACAAAGGTACGGGTCTCACGACCCAACATACAAGTCATACAATCATACAAGCTAGCAGCGGAAGTAACTTGTCTGAGTACAGACAACTAGTAAAATAAAAGAGGCTTGGAAAGCCTCTGGCTATACTATGTGGTCCTTCACAAGCTCAGGGTCACCACCTGGGTCTTTAGCCTACTCGTTGATGTCAACGTCTACATAGAACCCATCAGAAGGGGTTGCAGCGTCTTCTGTAAAAATGTAGATTATAGCAACATGAGTACAAAGGTACTCAGCAAGACTTACATCAGATCCTACATACATGCATAGTATCAAGAAGGGTTGGTGGAGTTATTGCAGCAAGCCAGCTTTGACTCTTGGCTAGGCTATCCTACGATACTCCAACTTGAAATAGTTTTGCGCACACGAGTCCACTATTCACCACTTCAATACACTACCGAGGATCCACCTCCGTCTTCCTACGGAAGAGCCATCCTCGGCACTCACACTTATCTTGAGGCTTTTAGTAGTTTCCATTTACTTGTCTATGAACTGTATAGGCAACCAAGTAGTCCTTTACCGCGGACGCGGCTATTCGAATAGATCATGTTAACCCTGCAGGGGGTACTTCTTCATACACGCTCTCACCACTTACCGTCGTTTACACGACATGTACTCGGCAACCTTCAAGCGGAAGCCCAACGTGGGTGTCGGCCACGACCTACCTAATCACCTAAGCCTCCAATCCAGGTTTATCGCCTATTCAGGTTCCATCCGCAGGGAGTCCGGCCGAGGTTTCCCATACGGCCCCGAACGATGTGAACAGGGTTCCCGAGATACCTAACGGGTATTCGGTACACCCGGCCACGTACCTACCGCATCACAGCCCACCCCTACGGTCAGCGCTGTCCACGGCCTCCAGTAGGCTACAAACACCAGAAACTACTTGCAACTCCTGGACGGAGAACTAGGGTGAATAAGAAGTCGAGAGGGTCCATTGGTTTCGGGCCCAATGCATGGTAGTAGCTGATTCTTAAATCACACATACAGATCTCAGTGCTTAAGGTCGGATTCAATGAAACAACCCACCATGTACTCCTACATGGCCTCTCATCGATACCTTTAACAAATCGTGTTCACCACACCACTCTCATTACCGACATAATCATTTCACTCTAGCCCATCACCCAGATGAACCAGACCTGACACGACTCTAAGCATAGCAGGCATAGCAAGGTAGGAACAACACATACATATGGCTCAATCAACTCCTACACATGCTAGTGGGTTTCATCTAGTTACTGTGGCAATGACAGGTCATGCAGAGGAAATGGGTTCAACTACCGTAGCACACAGCAGTTTGAATCGCGTTGTCTTAATGCAGTAAAAGAGAGCAGGAGCGAGAACATGGGATTGTATCGATATGATCAAATGGTTGGTTGCTTGCCTGATGGTTCGATGCACGGATACGGTTCTTCGTTTGGGTAGTCACGGTACTCCTCGGGGACAGATCCTGTCGTAAAGGATAACGATACACAGGCATCACCAAACAATGTGCAACAATATGATGCATGCATGAAACATGGCAATATGAGTGTGTTGGGCTAATGCAACTAAAGCCAGAAGGGTTTGAACAAATTTGAGTCAAAGATTCAAATTTCAATTTCAAATATGGCCTTTTAAAGTGCTTTTCCTTGTTCTGATTAAAACATCCATTTAACTTGTTGGATCATGCATGAAAATAGTACAGATGGATAGATTGGATTTTTCTGATCATTTTTCATATATAATTTGTCCAATTTGGAGTTACAGAATAAAAGTTATGAATTTTTGAAGTTTAATTAATATTCTGGAATTTCCTGATTTAATTTAAATCCAGAAATATCATTTACTGCGTCAGCCTGACGTCACAGTGACATCAGCAGGTCAACAGGGCTGGCTCGGGTCAAACCTGACGTGTGGGGTCCACACGTCAGTGACACAGGGGCTAATCCCGTGTTGACCCGGGCTGGTTAGCTTTGACTAAGCCCTGGGGCCCACTTGTCAGCGTCAGTAGGTGGTGGTTTAGTGGCTAATTAACTAGGCCATGTCAGCTCGCCAGAGTTCTGGCCGGCGGCGACCATCAGTGCGGCGGCGATAGTGGTTTTGGTCGTTTCGGCCACCAAATGAACCGCGGAGGCCACCGGAGTGAAGCTGAGGACGACCCGCGGCTCTTGGCGGAGTCCGTTGGGGTCGGGGTGGCCGGAGTCGACGGCGGCGAGCTCGGCTGCGGCGGCCGGGGTTCGGTCGTGCACGGGAACGGTGTTGCAGGGTGTTAGGGGGGGTGTTGGAGCGTGCTACGTGCTCCTAGTGAGATGTGGAGCACGATGGCGTGCTCGGTTGGGCGCTACGGCGATCGTGGCCACGACGGCGACATCGCCGGCGGCGTGAAGCTTTCGGCCGCGGTGGGGCTAGGGCCTAGGGGTCGGGAGAGAGCAGGGGAGAAGGGGGAAACGGTGGCGTAGCTCACCGCGGTTGCAGTGGGCATCGAAGCGGGCTCGGGAACGCGTCGGAGACGACGAATTTGACGGCGACGGTGGTCGGAGTCCGAAGGGGGGAACGGCGACGTGGCGGCGATGCAGGGCTTCCAGGGACCCGTGGAGCGGTGGGGAGGAAGAAGGAGTCGAGGCGGAGCTTCTGAGCTGGTCGGGGAAGCGAGGGGTGGTCGGAGACGGTGGCTAAGGCGAACGGCGGCGACGGTGAGCTTCGGCCGTGAGAGAGAGAGAGTGAGGGAGAGCCGGGGGAGAGTGAATGGGGTGTCGGCGAGGTCGGGGCGACGACCAGAAGACGATCCACGCGGCGCAACGGCGACCAGGGCGATGCAGAGAGGCTGGGTGGTGCGTGGCGAGCTCGGGCGCGCCATGCTCACCTCCCTGCTTGCTCTGGCGAGGGGAAGCAGCTGGCTGGCACGGGCCAGCACAGTGCTGGGCCGGCTGGGCTGGGCCGCACAGGTAAGTCTTCCCCTTTCTTTATTTTCTGTTTTTATTTAATATAACTGCGACTTTGTTGAATTAAATAAAATACCTAGGCAACTCCAAAAATCACCAAACTACTCCTGGTCCATAGTTGGATTATTTCCAACATGAAACATTTTAGTTTGGAGATATTTGAGCATTTAAATATTTTATATAATTTTAAATGCCCAAATTCAAATAGTTATGATTTAATTCAAAACCCTAGGATGGCCTAGGAAAATGTGCACCACTTTTGGCAGAGGTTCTGAACCAAGGCAAAAATGATGGGCATTTTAGAAGGGCATTTCAGGTTCATTGAAAAATTATTTTAGTAAACCCTAGTTGGTTTCAGAGGGGACTGGGGGTTCTGTCATCCCCATTTCAAGTTTCTGATGAATGAGTAAACATGATGCAACACTCTAATGCATAACTAGCTAGGGTGTGACACCACGTCACTTTTCACGAGAAGAAATTTCCTTTGCTACACTTAGCACACCGCCGCCCACGGACCCTCCTGCCACACCAGATCCGCCGCCCCTGCTAGCCCACCCCGCAATCTTACCTACCTCGTACCCTCCGGGATCCCCACCGATCGGATCTGCTCAGGGCTTCGTGCCCAATCCACGCGCTCCCGTTCCCCCAAATCGCGCGCCACACGCACCCGTCGCACCACCTCATCCGGCCCCGCCCAGTCCAGCCTCCCGTTCCCCTGCGCCTGTCTCCCCCGCGCATGCCGCGACCCCGCCGCCTACCCCACCCAGCCATCCAGCCAACCCGACGGCCTCTCCCATGCATGCGACCGGCTCGCCTCCTACCCCACCTCGCCATGCAACCAATCCCGGCGCCTCCACTGATTCCCCCTCCACGCCTCCTCAGCGCCCGCTGCCACCTCGAGCCGTCCCCGTCGTACCGCCACAAAACCTCCACCCCATGCGCACCAGAGGTAAGTCTGGTTATCTTTTGCCTAAGCAACACATCAGTCTCTCCGTCACCACCGATATTAGCCCTCTCCCTTCTTCCTACCGAGCAGCTCTCAAGGATCCGAACTGGGCCGCTGCGATGCTAGAGGAGTATAATGCGTTGTTGCGGAATGACACTTGGTCGTTGGTTTCCCGTCCTGCAGGTGCGAACGTGGTGAGTGGCAAGTGGATCTTTCGCCACAAGTTCAACCCCGACGGCTCGTTGGCTCGGTACAAGGCGCGGTGGGTGCTCCGCGGCTTCACTCAGCAGGCCGGCGTTGACTACGGTGAGACGTTCAGTCCCGTTGTCAAACCCGCCACGATCCGGGTCGTCCTCAGCCTCGCCGCCGGCAGCTCGTGGCCCATCCACCAGCTCGACGTCAAGAACGCCTTCCTTCACGGGCACCTCTCTGAGACCGTCTACAGCATGCAGCCCGCTGGCTTCATGGACTCCTCGCGACCTGGGGACGTGTGTCGTCTCAACCGGTCACTCTACGGGCTGAAGCAGGCGCCTCGGGCATGGTTTGCTTGATTCACATCGTACCTGCTCTCTCTTGGGTTCCATTCTTGCAAGGCTGACTCCTCGCTCTTCTCCATCCACCGTGGTCGTGACACTGCATACCTCCTCCTTTATGTCGCTGACATTATCCTCACCGCTAGCACGCCTGCCTTCCTTCGCTCCATCATCAGCTTGCTGCATCGTGAGTTTGCCATGACCGACATGGGTCCCCTACACCACTTCTTGGGCATCAACGTCCACCATACCACCCACGGCCTTCACTTATCCCAGGAGCAGTACGCACTTGAGATCTTGGATCGTGCCAGCATGCTTAACTGCAAGCCCGTGTCCACTCCCGTTGACACCATGTCCAAGCTCTCTGCCACCGACGGTCCTGCCTTCCATGATCCATCTCTCTACCGGAGTCTGGCTGGGGCTCTCCAGTACCTCACCTTCACGCGTCCTGACTTATCCTACGCTGTCCAGCAGTGTTGCCTGTTCATGCATGATCCCAGGGACAGTCACTTCTAGATGGTGAAGCGGATCCTCCGCTACGTGCGTGGTACTGTGCACCTCGGGTTGCACTTTCACCACTCCGCCTCCAGCGACCTCACGGCGTACTCCGACGCGGATTGGGCGGGCTGCCCGGACACCCGCAAATCGACCTCGGGCTTTGCGGTCTTCCTCGGCACCAACCTCGTCAGCTGGTCGTCGAAGTGCCAGCACACGGTGTCTCGGTCCAGCGTCGAGGCCGAGTACAGGGGGATCGCCAACACCGTCGCCGAGTCGTGCTGGCTTCGGCAACTCCTCGCCGAGCTCCGTCGCCCCCCGTCGCGCGCCACCATCGTCTACTGCGACAACGTCAGCGCCATGCACATGTCCGGCAACCCCGTGTAGCACCAACGCACCAAGCACATCGAGATCGATCTTCACTTCGTCCGCGAGCGCGTCTCTCTTGGCGAGGTGCGTGTCCTTCACATGCCAATGACGTTGCAGTTCGCGGATATCTTCACCAAGGGATTACCTACCAGTGTCTTCGTCGACTTCCGGACCAATCTCAACATCGGTGAGCACCGCGCTTCGACTGCAGGGGGGTGTTGGAAGACTGGCACGACCGACACTGGGCCACGCTCGTCAGGAGGCCAACGCCATCGCGCAAGTCTCTCGGGAGACACGGCGCCCACGCGTGCATGCACGCCCATGCCTCCATGCACGACGTGATCCCTTCCGGCTCTCCCGTTTCTGTTGTAACTGATCTATCGATGTGTAAAGCCTGTGTATTTAAGTGTACTCTGTATCAATGAATGAACATAGACAGATTTCACTCGTCTAACTGGGCGTGCCCCCCTGCCTTGCCGCCAGCCTGGTAGGCCCCGGGTGCCCATCTTTTGCTATATGAAGGGTTTTTACCTAGAAAAAATCAAGAGGAAGCTTTCGGGACGAAGCGCCGCCGTCTCGAGGCGAAACCTGGGTAGAACCAATCCAGGGCTCGGCGGAGCTGTTTTGCCGGAGAAACATCCCTCCGCGAGGGGGAAATCGATGTCATCGTCATCACGAATGATCCTCTTAGCGAGAGGGGGTCATTCTCCATCAACATCTTCACCAGCACCATCTCCTCTCAAACCCTAGTTCATCTCTTGTAACCAATGTTTGTCTCAAAACCTTAGATTGGTACCTGTGGGTTGCTAGTAGTGTTGATTACTCCTTGTAGTTGATGCTAATTGGTTTATTCGGTGGAAGATCATATGTCCATATCCTTAATGATAATTAATAATCCTTTGATTATGAACATGAATATGCTTTGTGAGCAGTTACGATTGTTCCTGAGGACATGGGAGAAGTCTTGTTATAAGTAATCATGTGAATTTGGTATTCGTTCGATATTTTGATGAGATGTATGTTGTCTTTCCTCTAGTGGTGTTATGTGAACGTCGACTACAAGACAATTCACCATGATTTGGGCCTAGGGGAAGGCATTGTGAAGTAATAAGTAGATGATGGGTTGCTAGAGTGATAGAAGCTTAAACCCTAGTTTATGCGTTGCTTTGTAAGGGGCTGATTTGGATCCATATGTTTCATGCCATGGTTAGATTTATCTTAATTTTTCTTTCCTAGTTGTGGATGTTTACGAGAGGGGTTAATCATAAGTGATAGGCTTGTCCAAGGAAGGACAACACCCAAGCACCGGTTGTAGCGACTCGACCCATATGGATCGAAGTCTCAGTGCTTAAATGTCATCCCTGGATCAGTATGCTGACACGTACAATACTCGAGGAATTATAACAGAGTTCAATCACACACTTTATTACATCGAGGACCTCAAAAGAGTATTTATTACATAAATATGGTTGAAGGCCAACTAAATAAAATAACTGTGGAAGCTCCAAAGGTAAATTAGTTCATCCAACTCCACGACAAAGTGAGTGTAGAACAACGACCTATCGCACATTTAATCCTCGTCGGAAAACTCTGCAACATGAGACGTTGTAGTCGTGTAGGTCGGCAATGGAATATGTTGGCAATTTCACACCATAGAATAATAATGAAAAAGGCTATCTCTATATGCAAATTTAGCTGGTGGAGGCTCTAAGTTTAATTTTTGCATAAAGCAAATTTTACCCTACAACAAAGGAATACATTTTTATTTACTACTAAATTAAAATGCCATTATTGAGAAGGTTCCTCCAACTCAATCCCAAAATTCCCAAGTTATTAGTAACCCAATAATTTCATTAAAAAGAGTGATGAGATCAACCAATAATTCACTTCTAGATACTCAAGTTGTCCATAACTGGGGACATGGCTAATCATGATTAATTTGTACACTCTACAGATGTTTGTACACTTTTTCCCACAAGACTCAACCACCTCCATGATCGGAAGATCGAGACATAGCCTTTCTGAAGTATTTCCTCTAAACCTTGGGTAGACCGGTACACCTACTTTCCCCTACATCAGCTAGTCTACCACGGAAAGAGGTCACACAAGTTACTCAACTATGCCAGAGCCATAATGGCTTGTGGCTACACACGGAAGTTTCTAGGCATGAAACATATCTTATGATCCCTTTGAGCCTGGGTGGCGGACCTAGGGTAATCACACGGGTACACCGGGATCCCCTTGGGCAAGCACTAGTTTCTCCAGGTGCCCCAAACAATCCACTCATATGTGTATTAAGGTTGCCACCTTATGTTGTCCCAAAATTATTATCGCTCACAACTTACATGGATCACACATACCAATCCCCGTCTACGAGCATGGCTAAGCAATGTATGACATAAAGAATGTTCCCGGGGTGATCAAAGGTCATAGGTTCCTACCACATGAACTACCTAGCATAACAACATGTTCCCAATCCTACTCATGCATTCTTTGAGGGTGAAACTAATGCATAGCAAAAACTAGGTATTGAAAAGTATGATCAAAGTGTGAACTTGCCTTGCTGACGATCGTTGAACTCTAAAGATTTGTAGTAGCAAGCCTCACACTCCGAATGATCTAACGAAGCAAGTATTGACACTCATAAGCAATCAAGCAAAAAGAATAAAAAAAGAAAACGAATAAAAGACTTTGAAAAACTCCAAAAACAACCAAATAAAGTTTCTGTACAGAAATGAAATTTTAGCATTAGCAAAAATATGTGTGTTTGTATTTAACAGAAAGTACACGTCACAATCTTCGATTTGCAAAAATAATCACCCAAAACGGAGTTACGAAACTCAAGTTATGGCCTACCGAAGTTTGAATTCAGATCTATTTGAATTCGAAACTTAAAACTTCCGAAAATATTTTTCGGTTGGTTCTCTGGATAGAGGATATTTTCATGAACTAGTATGAAAAAGAATCACCTAATTTGGACCTATAGACTTAAAGATATTATAAAAGAAAAATCTGACAAAAATCTGAAGAAAAAAACATACGAGAGTTGTTGGGCCTAAAGGGGATGACCGATCTGAAACTGTCAAACGCTCGGGCGAAACTTAATAAAATGTACATGTGCATTTTTTTATAGAATATAACTGAGAGGCTGGTTTGATCTGAACCGTACTAAACCGCAAAAAAAACCATAACTAAAACCAGTCTAAAAAACCAAACGTTTTTTAACTGAACGAACATGTGCTACATACTTACACAGAAGAAACATGAGGAGATGGAGATCAGGGGCGGTGGTGGCGGCGGCTCCGGCGGTCTTCGGCGATGGCGGGGGTGTCTAGGAGGTGCGGTGGAGATTGGCTTGTCCGTGGTGGAGTCGGTGAAGATCGGCAACGATGAACATCGACAAAACCAAGCGATGAAGCTCACATACTCCAGGTGCTCTGGTGAAGACAATGAGGTCGGGGTGGCCTCTGTAGATGGAGAGGGAGCGCGAGACCTTGTCAAAATGACGGTAGGGATCGAGGGGAGTCAACATACAAAAGGAAAAGGATCGGGATGGCTCACCGGCGTCGGAATCTGACAATGAACTGCGGCTTCTGAGGCGAGATTGGAACGTCGAGTGCATCGTATAGAGGTGGTTTTGGCTAGGGATTTTCGACTGAACTGGACGACGAGAGTCGTGGCTATTTATAGGACATCTTCCTTGGACGTGAGGTGGGCTGGAGATATGATTTCCAGGAATTGGAAACGAAGCGGCCTCGGGAGTCATGTACGCGTATGTTTTTGTTCGTGGGGAGGATGAAGAAGAGGTGGGGTCCAAGCATTAGGGGAGAGGAGTAAATTGCACCTATGGTCCTTGTACTAGCTGGCATGTAACACAACGGTCCTGCAACTCGTGAAATGCTCTAATACGGTCCTTGAAGATGGAAATACGTCACACGTATGGTCCTGCCTATGTCTCCTGATATGCACAGTACCACATGAGTGTACAATACAGATACAGAACCCACATGTCAGCATGCAAAAGAGGAATAAAATGAAAAAATAAATTGCACGCTGGGATTAGAACCCGACGCCTCCTGCCAAATTGACAACTCAAGCTAGCCAAATGCCACACAGAGCTACCCGCGTAACGAAAATAGCTCTTTTTTTAGACAAGCATAGGACAAGCATAGGAATATGGAGCATCCCACAAGTTTCAGGACCATCTTCTTACACGCCAACCAGTATGAGGACCGTAGATGTAATTTACTCGGGAGAGAGAGAGTCGACGAGGGAGAGAGAGGGATCCAAGCGGGTGAAGGGAATCGAGAATGGGCGCGGGGGCGATGTGTTTTTTTGTGGAGCGCTGGCGGCTGGCCACGCTGCCTCTCGCTGGCTGCTGGCGCTGGGGCTGGGCAGGGCTGGTGCTAGCTGGGTTGGCTGGCTTGGCTGGCGGTTTTTTTCTACAGAAACACTATGGCACCGAAAATACAAATAAATATAAGTCTAAAAATGGCAGAAAAATTCACATAATATTATGGTCTTATATATGACCTTGTATTTATCCGACCTAAAATGCAATTTTTTATAAATAAGTTTTTTTGATTTGCTAATAATATATGCAACAAAACAATTTGGAAATAAATCAAATAAATGTATTTTGATTTCAAATTCAATTTCCAATATTTCCCCTGAGTATTTTTGAAGAAGTCCTTTTATCTTCTCTTTTTATTTATTTATTTTGAAATAATGGAAATGAATTTTGGTGAAACCAAATTCGATCCAAATTCCCAACTTTGAAATTTCAAAAGTGGATTTTAGGGAAACTTCCAACTCTCTCTTTTGGTCCTTGAGTTGCTCAAAGTCCCTAGGATCTAATTCAAACAAAAATCAACGCGGCAAAAATGCATAAATCATGGATGCATATGAATGATCTATTTATAAACATCCAAATTGGAAATTGGGATGCTATACCGGTCCACCCACATATCAAATTATCAAAGTAACTAACGCGAATCATATGAGCATGATGAAAATTAGCTTGACAATAACTCCCATGTGTCCTCGGGAGCGGTTTGCTTTTTATAAGAGTTCGTCCAGGCTTGTCCTTTGCTACAAGAAGGATTGGGCCACCTTGCTGCACCTTAGTTACTTTTGTTACTTGTTACCCATTACGAATTATCTTATCACACAACTATCTGTTACCGATAATGTCAGTGCTTGCAGAGAATACCTTGCTGAAAACCGCTTGTCATTTCCATCTACCTCATTGGGTTCGACACTCTTTCTTATCGAAACGACTACGATAGATCCCCTATACTTGTGGGTCATCAAGACACTTTTCTGGTGCCGTTGCCGGGAGTGAAGTACCTTTGGTAAGTGGAATTTGGTAAGGAAACATTTATATAGTGTGATGAAATTTACTGTCACGTGTTAGTATGGAAAAATAATCCTTTGAGGGGTTTGTTCGGGGTATCTTCACCCCGACCGGAAGACCAAATAGTTGCCCCTCAACCTACTGAACCTACTGAAAATATTTATTATGAAATTCCCTCGGGTATGATAGAGAAACTGCTAGCTCATCCTTATGCAGGAGATGGAACATTACATCCTGATATGCATCTAATCTATGTGGATGAAGTTTGTGGATTATTTAAGCTTGCAGGTTTACCCGAGGATAAAGTCAAGAAGAAGGTATTCCCTTTATCTTTGAAGGTAAAGGCATTGACATGGTATAGGCTATGTGATGAAGTGGATCATGGAACTACAACTGATTGAAATTGGAATTTCATCAGAAGTTTTATCCTATGCATCTGGTTCATCATGATCGAAATTATAGCTATAATTTTTGGCCTTGTGAAGGAGAAAGTTTCGCTCAAGCCTGGGGGGGGGGATTAAGTCAATGTTATATTCATGCCCCAATCATGAGCTCTCAAGAGAAATTATTATTCATTATTTTTATGCTCGGCTTTCTCGTAATGATCAATCCATGCTCGATACTTCTTGTACTGGTTCTTTTACGAAGAAGACTATTGAATTCAAATGGGATTTATTGGAAAGACCTAAACGCAACTCTGAAGATTGGGAACTCGATGAAGGTAAGGAGTCAGGTATAAACCTTAAGTTTGATTGTTTTAAATATTTTATGGATACTGATTGTTTTCGTGAATATAGCACTAAATATGGACTTGTCTCTGAGATAGTAGCTTCTTTCTGTGAATCAATTGCTACTCATGTTGATCTCCCTAAGGATAAGTGGTTTAAATATCATCCTCCTATTGAAGTTAAAGTAGTAGAACCTATTAAAGTTGAAGAAGAACCTATTACTAATAATGTTGATCCTTTTGTTCCTACTTCTTATATTGAGAAACCACCTTTCCCTGTTAGAATCAAGGAACATGCTAAAGCTTCAACTGTGGTTCGTAAGAGTTATACTAGAACACCTACACTCCCTGAACAAACTAAAGTTGAACCTAGTATTTCTATGGTTAAAGATCTCTTGGTTGATAATATTGATGGGCATGTTATTTATTTCTGTGATGAAGCTGCTAGAATTGCTAAACCAGATACTAAAGATAAACATCGACCTGTTGTTAGCATGCCTGTTGTTTCTGTTAAGATAGGGGATCATTGTTATCATGGCTTATGTCATGTGGGTGCTAGTGTGAGTGCAATTCCTTTTACTTTATATTAAGAAATTATGAATGATATTGCACCTGCTGAGATAGAAGATATTGATGTTACTATTAAGCTTGCCAATAGAGATACTATATACCAATTAGGATAGTTAGAGATGTTGAAGTCTTGTGTGGGAAAATAAAATACCCTAATGATTTTCTTTTTCTTGCTTCCCCATAAGATGATTTTTGTCCCATTATATTTGGTAGACCTTTCTTGAATACTGTTAATGCTAAGACAGGCTGTGAGAAAGAAATTGTTACTGTAAGTTTTGGGGATATGTCTCACGATTTTAATTTCTCTAAATTTCGTAGACAACCCCATGATAAAGAATTTCCTAGTAAGGATGAAATTATTGGTCTTGCTTCTATTGTTGTGCCTACTACTGATCCTTTAGAACAATATTTACTAGACCATGAAAATGATATGTTTATGAATGAAAGGAAGGAATTAGATGAAATATTCTTTAATCAAGGGCCTGTTTTGTAACACAATTTACCTTTTGAAATCTTTGGGGATCCTCCTCCACCCAAGGGTGATCCCGTGTTTGAGATTAAATAATTACCTGATACTTCAAAATATGCTTATCTTGATGAAAAGCAGATATATCCTGTTATTATTAGTGCTAACCTTTCAGAGCATGAAGAAAACAGATTATTGAAAACTCTGAAGAAGCACTGTGCTGCTATTGCATATACTCTTGATGATCTTAAGAGCACTAGTCCCACTTATGTCAGTACAAAATTAATTTGTAGCCTGATGCTAAAGCAGTTGTTGATCACCAACGACGGTTAAATCCTAGGATGAAAGAAGTGGTAAGAAATGAAATATTAAAGCTTCTGGGGGCATGTATAATTTATCCTATTGCTTATAGTAGATGGGTAAGTCCCGTTCATTGTGTCCCTAAGAAGGGAGGTATTACTGTTGTTCCTAATGATAAGAATGAATTGATTCCACAAAGAATTGTTACAGGTTATAGAATGGTAATTGATTTTCGCAAATTAAACAAAGCCACTAGAAAAGATCATTACCCTCTACCGTTCATTGATATAATGCTAGAAAGATTGTTCAAACATACACATTTCTACTTTCTAGATGGTTATTCTGGTTTCTCTCAAATACCTGTGTCAAAAGAGGACCAAGAAAAGACCACTTTTACTTTTCCTTTCAGTACTTTTGCTTATAGACATATGCCTTTTGGTTTATGCAATGCACCTATACCTTTCAAAGATGTATGACTGCTATATTCTCTGACTTCTGTGAAAAAATTGTTGAGGTTTTCATGGATGATTTCTCCGTTTACGGAACTTCTTTTGATGATTGCTTAAGCAACCTTGATCGAGTTTTGCAGAGATGTGAAGAAACTAATCTCGTCTTGAAATGGGAGAAATGCCACTTTATGGTTAATGAAGGTATTGTCTTGGGGACTAAAATTTCCGAAAGAGGTATTGAAGTAGATAAAACTAAGGTAGATGCTATTGAAAAGATGTCGTGCCCTAAAGATATCAAAGGTATAAGAAGTTTCCTTGGTCATTTTAGTTTCTATAGGAGGTTTAAAGACTTCTCTAAAATTTCTAGGCCTCTCACCAATCTCTTGCAAAAAGATGTTCCTTTTGTTTTTGATGATGATTGTGCAGAAGCATTTGAAATACTTAAGAAGGCCTTAATTCCTGCAACTATTGTCCAGCCACCTGATTGGAAATTACCTTTGAAATTATGTGTGATGCTAGTTATTATGCTGTTGGTGCTGTTCTAGGGCA
The DNA here is from genome assembly GCF_002162155.2 of Triticum dicoccoides. Taxonomy (NCBI): domain Eukaryota; kingdom Viridiplantae; phylum Streptophyta; class Magnoliopsida; order Poales; family Poaceae; genus Triticum; species Triticum dicoccoides. The sequence goes on along the minus strand of NC_041391.1, from coordinate 475,253,360 downwards.
AAGAGTTGATAAGAAATTGAATGTTATTCATTATGCTAGTAAAACTCTAGACAGTGCCCAGAGAAATTATGCTACTACTGAAAAAGATTTTTTAGCGGTTTGCATTTGGTTGTGATAAGTTCAGATCTTATATTGTTGATTCAAAGTAACTATTCACATGCTAAACTTAGACTTATTAGATGGGTTCTCTTGCTGCAAGAATTTGATTTGCATATTATTGATAGAAAGGGAGTTGAGAACCCTATTGCGGACAACTTGTCTAGGTTAGAGAATGTTCTTGATAAACCACTGCCTATTGATGATAGCTTTCTTGGTGAGCAATTAGTTGTCATAAATGCTTCTCATAATACTCCATGGTATGTTGATTATGCTAGTTACATTGTTGCTAAATTTATACCACCTAGTTTTACATACCAACAAAAGAACAAGTTTTTCTATGATTTAAGACATTACTTTTGAGATGACTCACACCTTTATAAAGAAGGAGTATATGGTATTATTAGACATTGTGTACCTGAGCATGAACAGGAACAGATCCTACGCAAGTGCCACTCCGAGGCTTACGGAGGACACCATGCCGGAGATAGAACTGCACACAAGGTATTGCAATCCGGGTTTTATTGGCCTACTCTCTTCAAGGATGCTCGTAAGTTTGTCTTATCTTGTGAATGAATGCCAAAGAATTGGTAATATTTGTAGACGTCAGGAAATTCCTATGAACTATTCACTTGTTATTGAACCATTTGATGTTTGGGGCTTTGATTACATGGGACCTTTTCCTTCCTCTAATGGGTATACACATATTTTAGTTGTTGTTTATTACATTACTAAGTGGGTAGAAGCTAGTGCACCTAGTAGTGCTGATCATAACACTTCTATTAAGATGCTTAAAGAAGTTATTTTTCCAAGGTTTGAAGTCCCTAGATATTTAATGACTGATGGTATTTCACATTTTATTCATGGTGCTTTCTGTAAATTGCTTGCTAGATATGATGTTAACCATAGAATTGCATCTCCTTATCATCCTCAGTCTAGTGGTCAAGTAGAATTGAGAAATAGAGAGATTAAATTGATTTTGCAAAAGACTATTAATAGATCTACAAAGAATTGGTCTAAGAAACTTGATGATGCATTATGGGCTTATAGAACTGCTTATAAAAAACTTATGGGTATGTCTGCATATAAAATGGTTTATGAATAGGCTTGTCACTTACCTCTTGAACTAGAACATAAAGCTTATTGGGCAATCAAAGAGCTCAACTATGATTTCAAACTTGCCGGTGAGAAGAGGTTATTTGACATTAGCTCGCTTGATGAATGGAGAACCCAAGCCTATGAGAATGCAAAGTTATTTAAAGAAAAGGTTAAAAGATGGCATGACAAAAGGATACAAAAGCATGAGTTTAATGTAGTTGATTATGTTTTGTTACACAACTCTCGTTTAGGATTTTTTGCAGGAAAGCTTCTCTCTAAATGGGAAGGTCCTTACATTATCGAGGAGGTCTATCGTTCCGGTGCCATCAAAATCAACAACGTCGAAGGCACAAATCCGAAGGTGGTAAACGGTCAAAGAATCAAACATTATATCTCAGGTACTCCCATAAATGTTGAGACCAATATAACTAATACCATAACACTAGAGGAGTAGATGTTTCAGACTCTGAAAAGGAATAGGTATGTGGTACAGTAAGTAAACCGACTCCAAAATTGTTCTAATAGCAATTTTTCTCTGTTTTGAAACATTTAAAAATTAGGAAAATTAATGGTAGTCTGAAAGATGCACGAGGAGACCATAAGGGTGGAGGGCGCGCCCTACCCCCTGGGCACGCCCCCTGCCTTGTGGCCACCTCGTGTGCCCTCCGGACTCTGTTTTCTTGCACAACATTTCTTTTGGTCGGTAAAAATTCATTATATAAACTCCCGAAGGTTTTGAGCACCTTACTGATGTTGGCTTGAACTACGTCGGTATTTCTCCAAAGAGGAAGGGATGATGCAGCACAACAACGGTAGGTATTTCCCTCAGTGATGAAACCAAGGTTATCGAACCAGTAGGAGAACCACGCGGCCCTACGTAAACAACACCTGCACACAAATAACAAATACTCACAACCGGATGTGTTAAAGGGGTTCTTAGTCCCTTTCGGGCAATAGAGCCAGAAATTGGCAAACAGACATGAGAGAGTTGTAAATATTGTGTAGCGACCCGACCCAAATGGGTCAAGTCTCTATGCTTAAGTGTCATCCCTGGATCGGTATGCTGACACACACAGTACTCGAGGATTTATAACAGAGGTAAATCACATGTATAAAGTAATGGAAATACTATTACGTCAATCCAAAATAGCGGAAGTAACAAGGTTGTGGATTCCCATCAACACCAACGGCAAAGTTGAGTGTAGAAATCATAACTGTATCGTATCACTTACTCGTCGTAAGATCCTGCAACATGAGACGTTGCAGCCACAAAGGGTCAGTACATTGAATGTACTGGCAAATTCACACCATAGAGCAATGATGAATAAAGGCTATCAGTACATGCATATATGGCTGGTGGAGGCTCTATGGTTTTAGTGAAAAGCCAATTTTCCCTACTGCAAAGTAATAAATTTTATTTAACTATCATGGTGGTTGTTAAACATTGAGAATGGTTGACAGCATTCTCAATCCCAATTAAGTAACATCATCATTAAAACCCAACAATATTAATTAAAGTAACGTGATGAGATTCACAGGATAATCCAAGTACTAGATACTCAAAACGTCCATAACCGGGGACACGGCTAATCATGATTAGTTTATACACTCTGCAGAGGTTTGCGCACTTTTCCCCACACGACTTGATCTCCTCCGTTGGTTTTCTCGCACTACATGGTGTTTGAGAAACGGATGACCGAGACATAGTCTTTCAGAAGCGCTAGCACCTTATGATGGGTAGACCTGTACACCTACTTTCCCCTACATCTGCTAGTCTACCACTATAAGAGTTCCCATGACTTAATCAACTATGCTAGAGCCCATAATAGCATGTGGCTGCACACAGAAGTTTCTAGCGTGAATAATCTTATGATCCCTTTGAGCCTGGGTGGCGGTCCAAAACAAATAGGCAATCCTGGAATACCTAGGTACCTCAATCCACCCAGATGTGTATTAATGTTGCCACCTTAAATAAACCATTAATTAACAATCTCACGTCTGTCATGGATACACTCACCCAATCCACGTCTACTAGCATAGCATGGCATAATAAGCAAACGTAGAAGTAACTCCCAAGGGTTTGATAATAAAACAGGTGATAGGTACTACCTCATCTACTTCCCAAAACCCACATATTAATTAGATCCTAATCATGCAATTGTTTGAGGATTGATATAATGCATAAAAACTGGGAAATTAAAGAGGTATGATCAAAGTGTGAACTTGCCTGCAATGTTGATGAAGATGATTCGCACTCAGAACTTTTGATATATCTACTTGTCACACTCCGGTCAATCTACCGTAAGCAATCAATAGTAACCACACATAAGCAGTCACTCAAAAGATCGGAAAGAACGAAAAAAACAATTCGTAAAACTTCGAAAACAAGAAAATAACTCTTGCAACAGAAAACAATTTCTAACAATACCAAAATTAAGTGAATTTGGCCTTATCAGAAAGTTTAGGTCAACAACTTCGATTTGCAAAAAGAATCAACTCAATCGGAGTTATACAACTCGAGTTATGAACAAAAGAAGTTTGAATACTAAACTGTTGGAAATTCAAATTTTAAACTTCCAAAAACATGTTTAAGTTGTTTATCAGGGGATCATAACGAAGACGTGGGCGTTGGTTTCGTTGGATTTGGACAAACTAGTAAAAAGTAGCGATCATTTGAAAACCAGGGGCTAAACTGTAAGATAAGTATTTACTACTGGGTCCCTGGCCGAAATTAAAAAGAAAAAGGAAAAATCTAAATAACAGACGTTTGCTACCGAACGCTAATGAACGAACTTGTTCACTGCAGAAACTAACATAGCGAACGTTTACTAATTAGATCTAGCAGGAAAGAAAACCTAAACCGGGTTTTCTGAAAAGAACCGCAAACAAAACCAATCGGTTTAAGTGGTTTTACCAGTCGGGGCGGTTTACGGCGAAAAACCGGCGGCGGTGGTTAGCGAGTCCGGCGACGGCGGATCGATTCCGGCGACTCCGGGGTTGGTGGCAATGGGCGGAGGCGGCGGCGAGCGCGTCGCGGGGCGGCGGACCCGGTGGCGGGGTGCGGCGCGCAGCAGCGGCGGCGGCACTGCGAGATGCAGCAGCGACGGCGGCGGCGGTAGCGGCAGCGGTGAGATGCGGCGGCGGCGCGAGATGCAAAGGGAGGCGAGGCGAGAGGAGGAAGAGAGGGGCGGCGGTGTCGGGGCTGGCTTTTAAAGGGGCAGGAGAGAGCGGTGGCGTGGAGGAGGGGCGACGGGTGCCGTGGGGCCGGCGGACTCCGGTGAGTCCCGCTGGGGCACGCGAGGAGGACGGCGGCGGCGCGCTGGGTGGGCTGGACCATGGCCTGTTGGGCCGGCCCAGTTCGGCCGCAGAGGAGAAAAGTTTTTTTAAAAACATTTTTCCAGACAAACTAAAACAAAATAAAGTAAGAATATTATATAGGCATATAATATATCAAAATTTTCAGAAAAAGTTTTCCTACAAGATGAACATTATTCTAGCTTCAAATAAAATCCTCAACAATTCAAATAAAGAAAAGAGTGCTACAGCTCTAATTAAATCCAATAAAAATCATTTTAAAAATACCAAAATGATTTCAAATTAATTTCTCTCCAATTTTCTATTATAGGGAATCATTTTACCCTAATTTCCATATATTTTATTTTGGATAAAAATAATTTGAATAAAACCCAATAACTCAAAATTGAAAATAATTTCCAAAAGGACTTTAAATTGATCCTTTTAAACTCCCAACTCATATTTCATATGTTTTGAAGAAGTCATTTTATCTTCTCTCATGAAAATCATTGAGTTGCTTGAAGTTTTTTTTGAAATTGAAAATAGTTCCAAATGGAATTCAAATCTTTCCAAAACCCTTTTCATTTAATTCAATGGAAGAAGTCATGTCATATTCTCTCCAGGGTTTTGTATTTGAAAAGAATTTGAATTCAAGGGGTTGAGAAAGCAGAGATGAAAGTTTGGGAAAGTCCTTTTATTCCCTCTCATTTAGCTTTCAAAAAGTTTCGAATTTCACTCAATGCCACACAATCAATCAAATCTATCTATTTATTATAACATTCCAAAATTTAGAATTTTGGGATGTTACATATTGATAGACCGAACGCCAAATAAAATAAAGTGCAGCAAGGTATTTTTGTATTTTTGGTTTAATAGATCTGAAAATAAAAGCAAAGGAAAATAGATCTCAAAGGCAAATATAATAAAGAAGAGACCCGAGGGCCGTAGATTTCACTAGTGGCTTCTCTCTAGAAAAATAGCAAAGGGTGGGTGAAAAAATTACTATTGGACAATTGACAGAACTTCAAATAATCATGACAATATCCAGACAATGATCATTATATAGGCATCACGTCCAAGATTAGTAGACCAACTCCTACCTGCATCTACTACTATTACTCCACACATCGACCGCTATCCAGCATGCATCTAGTGTATTAAGTTCATGGAGAAACAGAGTAATGCAATAAGAACGATGACATGATGTAGACAGGATCTATTTATGTAGAAATAGACTCCATCTTGTTATCCTAAATAGCAACAATACATACGTGTCATTTCCCTTTCTGTCACTGGGATCAAGCACCATAAGATCGAACCCATCACAAAGCACCTCTTCCCATTGCAAGATAAATAGATCAAGTTGGCCAAACAAAACCCAAATATGGGAGAATAAATACGATGCTCTAAGTAATCATGCATATAAGAGATCAAAGAAGACTCAAATAACTTTCATGGATAAAAATATAGATCTGATCATAAACTCAAAGTTCATCGTATCCCAACAAACACACCGCAAAAAGAGTTACATCATATGGATCTCCAAGAGACCATTGTATTGAGAATCAAACGAAAGAGAGAGGAAGCCATCTAGCTACTAACTATGGACCCGTAGGTCTATGAAGAACTACTCACGCATCATCAAACAGGCACCAATGGGCATGATGAACCCCTCCGTGATGGTGTCTAGATTGGATTTGATGTTTCTTGAACTTGCGGCGGCTGGAATTGATTTTCGTCAACTCCCCTAGGGTTTCTGGAATATTGGGGTATTTATAGAGCAAAGATGTCATTCGGGGGGCACCCGAGGTTGGCACAACCCACCTTGGCATGCCAGGGCCCCCAAGCGTGCCCTGGTGGGTTGTACTCCCCTCGGAGCACCCCCCGAGGTGCTTCTCTGGCCCACTGGATGTCTTCTGGTCCAAAAAATCCACAAAAATTTTCGCCGTGTTTGGACTCTGTTTGGTATTGATTTCCTGCGATGTAAAAAACATGCAGAAAACAACAATTGGCACTTGGCACTATGTCAATAGGTTAGTACCAAAAAATGACATAAAATGAGTATAAAATGATTGTAAAACATCCAAGAATGATAATATAAGAAGATGGAATAATCAAAAATTATAGACACGTTGGAGATGTATCAGCATCCCCAAGCTTAATTCCTACTCGTCCTCGAGTAGGTAAATGATAAAAACAGAATTTTTGATGTGGAATGTTGCCTAACATGTCATCCCATATTCTTTTCTTTATAGCATGGACATTTGGACTTTTATATGGTTCAAAGCAATAGTATAGTTTTGACATGAGACTTAAATACTCAAGCATATCAACAAGCAACCATGTCTTTCAAAATATCAATGCTAAAATAAGTTATTCCTAGCTCATCATGCTCAACCATTGCTCCATTCATGAAACACACTCGCATATTAGCTACACCCAATGCCCAAGTACGATCATAGTGCCTCCTAGTTGGTGCTTTATAAGAGAAGATGGAGACTGAAATTTAAAATAAAAATTGCATAAAGAAAAAGAAAGGCCTTCGCGGAGGGAAGTAGGGATTTGTAGAGGTGCCGAGCTCAAAGCGAAAAACTTAGAGATAAAAAACATTTTGGGAGGTATACTTTTCCCACCAACAAAAACGACGTAGAGTTCCCCACACTTTCCATGCTACATATATCATAGGTGGTTCCCCCAAAAAATTAAAGTTTATTCCTTTTTCCACCATACTTTCACTTTCCATGGCTAACTGTATCCACGGGTGCCCTCCATACCAACACTTTCCAAGGAATTTATCATTTGACAACATAAAGTAAATTCTTTTTTCATTTTGGGATTGAGCATCCCTAATACCTTTGCCTTACTCTCGTGCAATGACAAGTGAATAAACACTCATCGTGAGAATAACACATCTAGCATGGAAAATATCGGCCACCCCTCACCGCCTCGCGAGCAGTAGGAGCACACAAAAGAGAAGTTTATTTTAAAAATTAGAGATGGCACATACAAATTTGCTTAGAACAGCAAAAGAATACCGCATATAAGTAGATATAGTGGACTCATGTGGCAAAACTGGTTTAGAGGATTTTGGATGCACAAGTAGTGATCATACTTAGTGCAAAATGAAAGCTAGCAAAAGATTGAGAAGCGACCAACCAAGAAATGAATAATCTCATAAGCGAGCATTAAGCATAATTAACACCAAATAATGCACCACAAGTAGGATGTAATTTCGTTGCATGACTATTGACTTTTGTGCATGCATAGGGAATCACAAACCTTAACACCAATATTCTTACTAAAGCGCAATTACTCATCAACATGACTCACATATCACATCATCATATCTCAAAACTATTACATGTAATCAAGTTTATTTTGTCCAATGACCTTCATGAAAGTTTTTATTATATCCTTCTTGGATATCTATCACTTTGGAACTAATTTCCATGTGTTGCTTTTGATAAGCTCAAACAAATATAAGTGAAGATCATGAGCATAATATTTCTTTCTCTCAAATTAATTTAAGTGAGGCAAGAGAGAATTTCTTAAAAAAATTACTAACTCTCGAATAAATCTAAGTGAATCAAGAGAGCATTTCTTCAAAAAATACTAAAGCACACCATGCTCAAAAAGATATAAGTGAAGCACTAGAGCAATTCCATAGCTCATAAAAATTTAAGTGAAGCATAGAGAGCAATTCTAACAAGTCATGGCATAATTTTGGCTCTCTCAAATAGGAGTGTCCAGCAAGGATTCATGGCTTAAAACACAACACAAAACAAGAAAAGACTCATATCATACAAGACGCTCCAAGCAAAACTCATAGTATGTGACGAATAAAAATATATTTCCGAGTAAAATACCGATGGTCGTTAGAAGAAAGAGGGGATGCCACTCGGGGCATCCCCAAGCTTAGTTGCTTGCTTATCTTTGGATAATAGCTTGGGATCCCATGGTGTCCGTGTACTAGAATAGGGGTACCCTAGTATCCCGAACTTGTGCACGGGCAGTTGCAGCACCCCGCGGCAAGGCTTGCCGGGCGACCGCCAAGGTCCTCCGTGGTTCCTTTGGAGCCATTCAAGAACAACGTATTCAAGCTCAAGAGACAAGGCCTCGGCAAGAGGAGCTCGCCGGGAAGGCCAACCAAGGCATCCGAAGGAACTTGCCGCGACGCGCCACGCGTCCCGGCAAGGCAACAAGGCCCCGGCAAGAGGAGCTTGCCGGGAAGACCAACCAAGGCATCTCAAGGCCTGGTGAGCGACAAGCTTCCGGACCCGACAAGACAACGGCCGCGGCAAGGCGCTTGCCGCGGCAGGCTACCACCCTGTACCCACGCTCCAGCACATCCACCAAGGTGTCTCCCTGGGGGCCTTTCCAGGTGCGCGTGGCGAGAGGCTGTGCAGCCAGCGGTGCACGGTGGCATGCGAAGCTGACAAGACTGCCATCGTGGTGAGCGGTGGCGCCCCTGACGGTCCCTTTTTACACTGTTTAGGCGACGCAGACGGGCATTTAATGCCTTTGTCCCCTGCCGTCAGGGTTAGGTAGGAAGCACTGTGCAGGTGGTTGTACCAACCGCAACCCCCTTTTCCATTTTTACCCTTCTCTGCGTTGCCACCTGTCGGTGACCCCTTGAGCATATAAAAGGAGGCCCATGCGCAACGTAGAGGGGGTTCGGCTCATTCGGAAGCCAGAAAAACACTTAGCTCTTTCGAGCAAGAATACAATCAGACAAGCAGCAGTAGGAGTATTATCTCTCTGGGGAGCTCCGAAGCTGGGTAAACTGCTCGTGTGCATCGCCTCGATCTGCTCTTCGTGTGATCTCCGCCCCCCGCCGAACCGAAAGGGGCCCGGTCCGCCGGCCCCATAGGTGCTCGTGGATCAGTTTCCCCGACATCTATGGCGCGCCAGGTAGGGGGCGTCGAGATTGCGTGAACCTGATCCGGCATTCACACGAGCTAGATCTTCATTTTCTTGATCGACATGCCACCGAAGAAGAAGACTTCGGCGGCAGCTGCTCCATCCACGTCACTTCCACCACCGCCGGAGCAAACGGGTGGTGGAGTAGGCGCCGGCGGAAGAACGGACGTCGACGAGGAAGCTCACGATGCTGCCAGGTCCAAGGACAAGGATGCACAGACCTTGGCGTCCGTACATGTCCCGCGCCCATCTCAGGAGGCGCAGGACCGACAACGTCATGGTATTCGCAGTACCATACGTTCGTTGGGACAAGATCGAGCTGGTGGATCTCGGGGTGCTCAAGACCAGCATGCATGCCAACGTGCTGGCACAAGCGAGACACGGTCGCCTGGCCGGGATACTGCTCCTTCTAACATAGTTAGAAGTCCGAGCATATCCCGCTCCTCGCACCGTTCGCCACTGCCACCCACCACTCCAGCAGAAGCTTTGGCGCGAGCTCAACTCCTCCTGGATTACCCTCCAGCAGAAGACAAGATCGACCAATGGAGGGTCACCATTCAAAGTCTCATCGGCTTTGCCAACGGCGACACTCCGCGGCAGCCAAGTGCATTGCGGCCGCGGCAGGACTGCCAGGCACGAGCCGGTGGCGACGAAACCGGTGGGGGTGCAACCACCATGCACTCTCCATGCCGAAGGCCAAGATCGCCGACTCGTCGGATCCACCTCGACAGCGACTCCACTGCATCGTCAGATCCACGAGCTCGCCGTGATCAGCGCCAAGTTCTCCACGAACGACAGCAAGAAGACACTCGTATTCGCATCGAGCGCCGAAGAGAAGCGCGACGTCAATCCGACAAGTGCGCTGGGTCCTCTGTTGACATGCATGCGCCAGGGGAACCAGGCGACTTGCCGTATGCGAGGTTGCCCTGCGTTCACTCGTGAGCTGCGGCAGGTCCAGTGGCCCAGCACGAAGAATTTCAAGCCAGATGTACCAGAGAAGTATGACGGCAAGACGCATCCGTCGGAGTTCCTCAGCATCTACACCATCACGGTGCATGCTGCCGGAGGACGGGACGACAAGATCCTTGCCAACTACTTCCCGCTGGTGCTCAAGCCCAATGTCAGATCCTGGCTCATGCACTTGCCGGACAACTCCATATCCTCCTAGGCTGATCTGTGCCATCAGTTTGTCGGCGCCTTTACAGGCGGCCACAAGCCTCATGACCAAGAGAGCGATCTTCATCTGCTCGGCCAGAAGGAAGGAGAGCCCCTGCGCAAGTACATTCAAAGATTCAGCCGCGTACAACACAACATCCCAGATGTCCACCCTGCCGCGGTAATCAGCGCGTTCCATCAGAACATGCGGAACCGCCAGATGCGGGAGGAGATGGTGATGTGCAAGATCAGAGATGTTAGTGAGCTATATGCCCTGGCCGACAAGTGTGCACATGCCGAGAAGGGAGGAAACTCCCCGGAGAGAACACAGGAGCAGGAGGATCTGATAGTGAGGACACTGCCCCGGCAAGAAAGAACCGGCGGCGGAACAATAGGAAGAAGAAAGGCAAAGATGTGCTAGTTGTTGAGCAGTCTGGCAAGAAAGCCGAAGCTGGTAGCTCCGGCAAGGAGGTTGCCGCAGCTGTGGCAGTCGCCGACAAGCAGGACAGCACCAACAAGCAATATTGCAAGATCCACCGCACCAAGGGCCATGACCTCCAGAGCTGCAAGAAGGTCGAGCTGCTTGTAGAATAGCAAAAGACTGAATACGAGCGGCGTGACAAGGAGAAGGCCCAGGAAGGTGCTGGGGGAGCCAGCAAGAAACGTCCCGGCCGAGGAGGACGCCGCGGCAAGGCCAAGCAGCGACAAGGAGACAGACCTCCCCGCGGCCGTGACAAGGATGAAGATTACGACGACGATGAAGATATGGATGAAGATGAGACCGACGAGCAGGAGTTCCAGAAAGCCACAGAGGTCCTGTGCGTTGACGGTGGTGCTTCTCTGCATACTTCACACCGCTAGCTCAAGCAGTGGGTGCGGGAAGTCAATGCGGCAGAACCACCCGTCGAGTCACGCAGGCCTCTGAAATGGTCCAGCACGCCTATCATCTTTGATATTGAGGACCACCCTGATCGCATAACTGCGGTCGGGTGCTTGCCGATGTTGGTTTCACCAAGTATCCGCAACCTCAAGGTCACCAAGATGCTAGTTGACGGCGGGGCCGGCTTGAACTTGATCTCCTTCGCGGTACTCCAGAAACTCCAGATCCCTGATAGCGAGCTCGAAGAGACCGACACGTTCCAAGGAATCAATCCGGGAAGGAGCAAGCCGAAGGGAAAGATCACGTTGCCGGTAACATTTGGCAGCGAGTTAAACTTCAGGACTGAGAGGGTCACTTTTGACGTTGCTGACTTTCCATTGCCTTACAATGGGATACTTGGCCGTCCAGCACTAGCCAAGTTCATGGCAGCCTCTCACTATGCATACAACGTACTGAAGATACCAGGCCCGATAAGTGTCATCTCTGTCCCTGGCGACAAGAAGGATGCCCTTATCTGCGCCAACAAGATTTACCGGGAAGCAGCAGCCGCAACAGATCGCAACTCACTTGCCGCTGAAGCTCCCGGGGGGAAGAAGAAGACCAAGTCCGGCAAGAGCTCTGATGCCCACTCCGGCAAGCGCACCTCTTCGGAGTGCTGCACTACCGTCGAGGACGCACCATCGAGCTCCACCGGCAAGTGTAAGAAGACAATGGTGGCTCCACCAGAGACCAAGAAGGTGTCCGCCAAGGAGGACGGCACTGGTGGTACCTTCACCATCAGTGCCACTCTCGACCCTAAATAGGAAAGCGCGCTCATTGCTTTCTTGCGGGCGAACGTCGACGTGTTTGCATGGCAACCGTCTGACATCCCCGGTGTTCCCAGGAAAGTAATCGAGCACCATCTTGCTGTCTGTCCTCATGCGCGGCCCGTCAAGCAGAAAGTCAAGAAACAGGCATTGGAGCGCCAAGAATTCATTGCAGAAGAGATCAAGAAATTGGAAGCAGCAGGCCTTGTCAGAGGAGTGCTCCATCCTACGTGGTTGGCCAATCCTGTAGTCATGCGTAAGGCAAACAGGAAATGGAGGCTTTGTATTGACTTTACCGATGTTAATAAAGCTTGTCCCAAAGACCCATTTCCCTTGCCGCGCATCGACCAGATTGCTGACTCCACGGCTGGATGTGACTTGCTTTCATTTCTTGATGCATACTCAGGATATCATCAGATCTTCATGGCAGAAGAGGATGAGGAGAAGACCGCATTCATTACCCCATGTGGCACATACTGTTTCGTACGGATGCCTTTCGGTTTGAAGAATGCTGGTTCAACATTTGCAAGGGTAGTCCATGACGCTTTTGAACCACAAATGCACAGAAATGTGGAAGCCTACATGGATGACATAGTGGTCAAGAGCAAGGACAAGGCGACCCTAATTCAAGATTTAGACGAAACCTTTGCAAATCTGCGCAAGATCAACCTCAAGCTTAACCCCGAGAAGTGCGTGTTTGGAGTCCCCTCCGGCAAGCTTCTCGGGTTCTTTGTATCTCAACGCGGAATTGAGGCCAATTCCGACAAGATCATGGCCATCGAGCAGATAGAAGCACCGAAGCGCGTCAAGGATGTACGAAGACTTACCGGTTGTGTAGCTGCTCTCAGCAGGTTTATCTCTAGGTCTGCTGAGCGCGCCCTGCCATTTTTGAAAATTTTGAAAAAGGCAGGTCCAATGAAATGGACTCCGGAAGCGGAGGCTGCGCTGCAGGACTTGAAGAGATACCTGTCCTCCACTCCAACACTTGTCGCACCTAAGCCACAAGAGAAGTTGCTGCTATATATAGCGGCAACAAATCAAGTGGTTAGTGCTGCATTAGTAGCGGAGAGGGAGGCGGATGATGAGCCAGCAACCACGGCAGATACATCCGGCGACAAGCAGAGGACTTCACCGGCAAGCTCTGGTCCCGACAAGGATGGATCTGCGCAGGAGCATGAGAAGATGCAGAAGAGAATGGTGCAGCGCCCAGTTTACTTTGTCAGTTCCCTTCTGCAAGGGGCTAGGTCAAGGTACTCTGGTGTGCAGAAATTGCTTTTCGGCCTCCTCATGGCCTCGAGAAAGCTGCGCCATTACTTCCAAGCACATGAGATCACAGTTGTCACTCGCTTTCCGTTGAAGAGGATACTGCAAAATCCAGAAGCAACAGGCAGGATTGTCGAGTGGGCACTAGAACTGTCAAGCTTTGGCCTCAAGTTTGAGAGCACTACAACTATCCAAAGCAGAGCATTGGCAGAGTTCATAGCAGAGTGGACGCCAACACTAGATGAAGAAATTCCAGAGACGAGCATCCCCGTCAAGGAAGCAAGCAAAGAGTGGCTGATGTACTTTGATGGTGCCTTCTCGCTGCAAGGCGCCGGTGCTGGCGTGCTACTTGTCGCACCCACCGGAGAGCATCTCAAGTACGTAGTCCAGATGCACTTTCCCATGGAACAAGCAATGAACAATACTGCAGAGTATGAAGGTTTGCTTGCCGGCCTCAGGATCGCAGCAGACCTTGGGATCAAGAAGCTCATTGTCAGGGGTGACTCACAGCTTGTCGTCCGCCAAGTGAACAAGAGCTATCAGAGTCCGTTGATGGAAGCTTACGTTGATGAAGTGAGAAAGCTAGAAGAGCACTTTGATGGCCAGCAGATGGAGCATGTTCCAAGAGCTCAGAACGACATTGCTGACGGCCTGTCAAAGTGCGCCGCACTTAAGTTACCTGTGGAACCAGGGATCTTTGTGCTCAAGCTGACTCAACCATCCGTAACACCATCAACTAGACAGAGCAAGAAGAGGAAGTTGTTTTCTGGTGACTATTTTCCGGCAGAGCTTCCCAAAGCCGCCGCCAAGAAGTTCCTCAGGATCAACACCACGAGTGCTGAGGAGCAGTCTGCTCCGGCAAACCTTAGGGTTTGTTCCGTTGAAGCAGACGCTCCCGACAAGTTTTGCTCCGGCAAGCTTGCCGGGGAACATCAAGCTCCAGCAGAGCCACAAGTTCTTGCCGTAGAAGCGGATGTTCCCGCAGCAGCAGATATACCTTTAGTCCTTGTTGTCGAGCCACAAGCTCCAGCATGGGCACAGCAGATTGTCTATTTCCTTCAGACAGGAGAACTTCCCGAAGAGCAAGAAGAAGCGGAAAGAGTAGCCCGACAGTCAAGTATGTACCAGTTTGTCGACAACACACTATACAGAAGAAGACTCAACGGTGTGAAATTGAAGTGTATTCACCGGAAGACGGACAAAAGCTGTTGGCAGAGATACATGGAGGCATATGTGGTCACCACATTGGCGCAAGAGCACTTGCCGGCAAAGCATTTCTGCAAGGTTTCTTTTGGCCGACAGCCCTCCAGGATGCAACTCCACAGGTAACCAAGTGTGAAGCGTGCCAGTTCCATTCCAAGCAGATACACCAGCCAGCTCAAGCTCTCCAGACGATCCCTTTATCCTGGCCATTTTCGGTCTGGGGGCTCGATATCCTCGGCCCCTTTCCCCGAGCTGTCGGGGGCTTTGAGTACTTGTACGTTGCAATCGACAAGTTCACAAAGTGGCCGGAAGTGGAACCAGTGAGGAAGGTGACGGCACAGTCAGCAGTCAAGTTCTTCAGGTCGATTGTTTGCCGTTTTAGGATCCCTAACAGGATCATCACCGACAACAGCACGCAATTCATGAGCCGCACCTTCATGCAGTACGTCCAAGATCTTGGCGCCAGGGTCTGCTTCGCTTCTGTTGCTCATCCGAGAAGCAACAGTCAAGCGGAGAGGGAAAATGCTGAAGTGCTGCGCGGGCTCAAGACCAGGACTTTCGACAGGCTGCGCAAGTGCGGAAGGAACTGGATCGAGGAGCTGCTGGTGGTTCTTTGGTCGATCAGGACGACGCCAAATCGATCCACAGGCCAGACACCTTTCGCTCTAGTCTATGGAGCAGAGGCAGTTCTCCCCACGGAACTCGTATATGGATCACCTCGAGTGCTCGCTTATGATGAGCTCGAGCAAGAGAAGCTGCGACAAGATGACGCGCTGCTCCTTGAGGAGGACCGTCTTCAGGCTGCTGTACGAGCTGCTCGATACCAGCAAGCTTTGCGCCACTACCATAGCCGCAAAGTTAAAGCCAGAAGTTTCGAGGAAGGCGACCTTGTTCTTCGGCGCGTTCAGTCCGCCAAGAATTCCAACAAGTTGACGCCGAAGTGGGAAGGCCCTTACCGGGTGAAACGAGTCACTAGGCCTGGCGCTGTCCGCCTTGAGACCGAAGATGGCACTCCGGTGAGCAACTCCTGGAACATTGAGCATCTTCGCAAGTTTTACCCGTAGGGCGTGGTTGCCGGAACCCGTTCTGGCAACCACCTTTTGTACAAGTCTTGCCGATGTTGCATGTAATCCTTTGTACAAAGCCGGGCGCAGATCCCATGCATAAGTAAAGCTCATGTGCTCCGCACATCTTGTCAATTTCATGCATTATAATCTTTCTTGCATGCGTTATCTGACACTTTGTGCAGCACCTACCCCCGGTAAGCAATAACGAGCCGAAAGGCTCCATATCTTTATTTTCTCTTCTTTCTTTTTCTCAACAAAGGAAAGGAAGGTCCCCTC
>NC_041391.1:475223806-475236743 GCF_002162155.2 Triticum dicoccoides | reverse complement strand
TGGTGTGGACCAGGCGTCGTTTAAGGAAGTTTCACCTTGCCGGGAAGCAAACGACAGAAAAGCTAAGTTGCCAAAGTTTGAGCAATTAGTTTTAATTTTTAAGTTATCTTCCTCGAACGACCGTGCTTTGTATGGAAAACCTGTGCGCGGAGGAACCAACTCGTAGCTAGTTGCGCCCTTACTTTGTTTCGAGTCCGCTCAACAACTTAAGTGAGCTGCGACTAGTTGCGATAAGGTTTCTTGTCAGTAGCAGCACCGCCAGTAGGCTGCTGACGTCCCGCACTCAGCGCTCGCGGCTAAGGTGCCTGCGCCGGCAAGTTCCCTAAAAGCGTAGGGCAAAAACATACAAAGGAAGGAATCAAGTAAAGGGAATAACGTAGAAAATCTCTACCCAAAATAGAGTTATATTACAAGATAGCTTGTCGCAGCTCTAACAGATTGTTCTCATGACATGGCTAGCAGCGACAAGAAAGAGAAAAAGAAATGGGCGGCCTAATCTACGCGATCGCCCTCAACCCTCTTGATCTCGCTCACCTTGTCCACAATGGGTGCGACAAGGGCCTTGAGTGCATCCAGATCAGCATCCGGCGGCAAGGATTTGAGGACGTTGGTGAGGTTGAGGCCTGGATTGCGGAACGCCACCTTCATCGGCACCTTCTGGAGAGCCCCCGCGCAAATCCTGCGCGACTCGTCGGCCAGCTGCTTTGGGATCCTCTCCCGGAGTCGCTGGAGGGCCGTCGCCACGCCTTTGAAGAACAGGCTGAGCTTGGCGCTGGGTTGGAGATGCTCGTCGGAGGGATACCCAAAATCCTCCACCCCCAGCTGCGCCAACTCCCCATCGATGGCAGCGGCAATATTCACCAGACCCTCAGTCCAGTGCTCCACAGTCTCCCTGAAGGCGTCGTGGGTGGCAGCAGCATTCGCCAGCAGCGCCTCGTCGGCCTTGATCTTCTCTGACAAGGCCACCTCCTGCTCCCTGGCGCCGTCCAGCGTCTGAGTCAAAGTGGCCAGCTTCAACTCGAGGTCCGCATTGGAGTCCTTGGCGGCACTGAGCTCCTTGCTCCTCTCGGCGAGAAGGCCCTGCAGTTCACCATGAGCGGCAGCATCCTTCTCGCGCTCACGCTTGAGAGCGGCAAGCTCCTCGCCACTTGCCCTGAGATCAGCCTCCAGCTGCGCTACCTTCGTCTCCAGCTCCTTCTTGGCGGCCTCGGCAGCTTCGGCAGCATCCCTCGCTTCCTTGACGGCCCCGCCAATTGCTTGCTCCCGCGCGGCAAGTTCCTCCTCGTGGCTGTCAAGGTTCACCTTGCGCTGAGCCAACTCTCCTTCTTGCGCAAATAAATTTTCAGCGACAAGCCGTTGCTTCTCTTTGGCTTCAGCCTTCTCGAGGAGGAAGGCTTTCTGCTCCTCGAGAAGTTGCTCCCACTCCTCCGCCAGGGACCGGAGAGCCTCCTGCCTGAGACCCCAGAGCTCCTCTGCGCGCTTCTCAATATCCACCCCCGCCTTCGCGACAAGCGCCTCTCGGGACGCCACTTTGGCTTGGCGGGCGCGGTAAAGCGACGTTAGCTTCCGCAGCAGCCGCTCCTCCTCAGGCTCGTCGCTGCTGCTGCTTGGCGTGTCGATCACTGTCAGCCCACCAGAGGCGAGCACCTCTCCGTCCAGGATTTCTCCCTCGACAGGCACCCTGGAACTTGACGCCCAGGGGAGCTTGATGAAGATACCGTCGCCGGCCCTCAAGTAGGCGCCGGGCTGGGGCTCTTCGGAGCCTGGCGCTGCAGCATCGGCGGAGGGATCGGCGGTCGGTGCAGCGCCTGGCGCTCCTGCGGCCTCGGGGCCGTTAGTGCGATCGCCGGATCCCTCGCCCGCTTCTGCGGCGGCAGCCTTGGAGGCCTCTTCGCCGGCGGGATCGTCAGCACCGGCCTCTTCTTCGGTAGCGGCGGCATCGTCGTTGTTGCCGCGCGCGTCCTCCTCGCCGGCGGCCTCGGTTTCCATCGGCTCCGTGGCGGGTGGATCTGACGACCGAAGAGGGGAAAGAAGTCAAGCAAATATACAAGAAGAAAATCAGAAGAAGAAAATCCCAAGGGAAGTTTTCAGGCAAGAAAGTTACCTGTGCTAGGATCTGCGGTCGTGGTCTCAACCGCCGGAGGATCACTGGTGCCGTCCCTTGCTAGAGAACTGTCCCTTGCCGGAGAGTTCTCCCTTGCCGGAGAGCGCTCCCTTGCCGGGGACTCCTCCCTTGGCGGCATAGTCGAAGCAGATGGCACTTCGGGAGCAGCTTCCGGGCATTCTTGATGAGGCTGTTCTGCTCCTACACAAATCCAACAGACAAGATATCAGTAGAGAAAAGAGCACCCATGCGCGCTTGATGGCAGGAAGTAAACTATAAACTTACGCTGGGGGCTGCGCTGGGGGCTGCTTTGGGGAGTAGTTGCCGGGTCCGTCAAGGTGGTCTCAGACGCACCCCTGCTGACACGGTGGGATCATCTTCGATGACAATCACCGGGGCTTTGGCTCTCTTCGCCGCTCTCTGGGCCAGCGTCCTGAAAAGAATGGATTCAGATTGAAGCAAGTCAGATACAAGACGAAAGCAACAAGATTGAAGAACTACGAGGGCAGCAAGGGGATCTTACTCTTCTTCTTCTTCATCGGAGCTGAGCGCGGAGAGATCGAAGTCCGGCTCGCCTCCGGTGCGGCGAGGCGGAGGAGTAGGCTCCCTCGCCCGCTTGGCTGGAGCAGTGGTGGCGGACCGGGAAGACCCCGCTCCAGTTGCCGCGGCGGCATGAGGCGCTCCCGCGGCAACGGTGCTTGCCGCGGTAGAGCGTGTCGCGCGGCTCGGTGGCTGTTGACCCGTCTGCCGCCCCGCTACGTCCGCGGCCTTGCGGAGACGCCTCCTTGCCGGAGTCGGGGGCTCCGCCTGCGGCAAGCTGTCTGAAGGTTCGGGCTCTTCCTCGCCGGGCTCGCTCGGCTCAGCTTCAGGGCCGGCAAGATCTTCCTCGCCGGCAAACTCCTCGCGCTCGGCAAGGCTTGCCGCCTCTGCTGCCTCCGCCTCCTCCACGATGAATCCAAATACGCCCGCGGCAGCAGCTGCTGCCGCCTCTTCCAGCCTGGTGGTGATGCGCTGCATCTCTGCATCGGTGGTATCGCGGGTGAGGCTCTTCTGCTTGTCGACGCGGACCGGCACTTCTACCAAGCCATCGAAGAACTCCTGCATGATGGCGTCTGCCGGCTCTTGCCAGGTCGGAACGATTCCTTGAGAGTCACACAACGACATCATGGTGTGGATGCGGTCGAGCGAAGAATTATTGCACAGCGGAACGACATCCCGCGGCAATATGAACGGATGCTGGGGATCGCGCTTGAACAGCTCCAGGAGCATCGCGTCCAGCTCCAGAACAGTGAAGTTGAAGTTGAGGCCTGGGCGCAGCCTCATGATATCCGCTGAGTTTTGGAACTCCCAGGCGGGTCTCCCCCTCTCCTGCAGGGGAGCGATGCGGCGGCGAAGGAAATCTGCGCCTACAGCGCCTACAGTGAGCCCAGCAAGCCTGAGGCGAAGGATGCGGGTGACGGCAATCTTCAGCCTGTCATCTTCTGGGGCCACGTTGCTCCAATCATTGCCGCGTACTATTGGGGCTTGGCGCACGGCAGTGAATGGCTGCGGGTTCTCCTCAATGATCCAGCACCACTCTGCTCTCCACTCCTCCCACTTGTTGCGGAGCTCACCCTCCAGATATGCTTCCTTCTTGCCGACTCTCGAGATCCAAGCAATCCCGCTGGCAAGAGGCTCTCCTCTCTCAACCCGAGGCATGAAGAAGTGGCGGAAAAGGGCTACGTTTGGGTGGACTCCGACAAAGTTTTCGCACAGATGTGCGAAAACTGCCATGGTCAGAACGGCGTTTGGGGGTGAAGTCAAGGAGGCGGAACCCGTAGGTGTTCATGATGTCGCAAAAGAATTCAGAGAAAGGTGAGCAGAGCCCGCAGTAGAAGAACAGCGCGAAAAAGGGGTACCCGTTCGGAGCCAGTCTCGAAGAGGTGGCCTGGAGTACCCTCGTGCGCGGATGCGCTCGCGTCTCCGTCGACTAGAAGAGGTAGTAGTACTCCCTCAGCTCCTTTGCACCGAGCTGAGGGGAGAAGAGGGCCCGCTCCTTCCGCAGCGCCGCGAGCCGCTGCGCCTCGGCCGACTTCACGCCCTTCCCCTTGTCGGCTTTTGGAGCCATAGCGGAGGTGGTGGGGGAGATCGGCGGCGTTGGTGATGCTGGTGGCAATGGGGGGCGGAGCTCTGCTCTCTTTCAACTTTGAGAAGAAGGAGGAGAGCGGCGGAGATTTTCGAGAATGGAGTAGCAACCAGCGGAGTGGGTGAACTGCCCCTGTTTCCCCTGCTTATAAAGAGGGAGGGGGCGGACGTTTCGCCCTTCCGAATAAAGAAGCCACCCACGATCTCTCCCACGATGCCGCATTCAACGCGTGCCGTTCGGGGAGGGCGCGGTGGATACGGAGCAAGATTCGGCGTAACCCAGACCGCGTGTGCCCGTGCCTTGTTTTGGGCCTGGCCCAACAGCGCTCGGCATCGTGTGTGGCCCAGGCCCGGGGGCTCCTGTCGGTGTACTAGAATAGGGGTACCCTAGTATCCCGAACTTGTGCACGGGCAGTTGCAGCACCCCGCGGCAAGGCTTGCCGGGCGACCGCCAAGGTCCTCCGTGGTTCCTTTGGAGCCATTTAAGAACAAAGTATTTAAGCTCAGGAGACAAGGCCCCGACAAGAGGAGCTCGCCGGGAAGGCCAACCAAGGCATCCGAAGAAACTTGCCGCGACGCGCCACGCGTCCCGGCAAGGCAACAAGGCCCCGGCAAGAGGAGCTTGCCGGGAAGACCAACCAAGGCATCTCAAGGCCTGGTGAGCGACAAGCTTCCGGACCCGACAAGATAACGGCCGCGGCAAGGCGCTTGCCGCGGCAGGCTACCACCCTGTACCCACGCTCCAGCACATCCACCAACGTGTCGCCCTGGGGGCCTTTCCAGGTGCGCGTGGCGAGAGGCTGTGCAGCCAGCGGTGCGCGGTGGCATGCGAAGCTGACAAGACTGCCATCGTGGCGAGCGGTGGCGCCCCTGACGGTCCCTTTTTACACTGTTTAGGCGACGCAGACGGGCATTTAATGCCTTTGTCCCCTACCGTCAGGGTTAGGTAGGAAGCACTGTGCAGGTGGTTGTACCAACCGCAACCCCCTTTTCCATTTTTACCCTTCTCTGCGTTGCCACCTGTCGGTGACCCCTTGAGCATATAAAAGGAGCCCCATGCGCAACATAGAGGGGGTTCAGCTCATTCGGAAGCCAGAAAAACACTTAGCTCTTTCGAGCAAGAATACAATCAGACAAGCAGCAGTAGGAGTATTATCTCTCCGGGGATCTCCGAAGCTGGGTAAACTGCTCGTGTGCTTCGCCTCGATCTGCTCTTCGTGCGATCTCTGCCCCCCGCCGAACCGAAAGGGGCCCGGTCCGTCGGCCCCATAGGTGCTCGTGGATCAGTTTCCCCGACACATGGGCATCCCCAAGCTTAGGTTCTTCTTACTCCTTATTCCTTCATCCATTGTAACATCACCCAAAACTTGAAAACTTCAATCACACGAAACTCAAAAAAACCTTCGTGAGATCCGTTAGTATAAGAAAGCGAATCACTACAACAAGTACTGTAGAAAAACAATTCATATTTTATTCTTGAATTATATATAGTGTATTCCAACTTTTCTATGGAAAAAACTCATCAAAGAAAACCATATAATCATCAAAACAAGCACACAATGCAAAGAAAATAGAATCTGTCAAAAAACAGAACAGTCTGTAGCAATTTGAAAACTTTGAATACTTATGTAACTCCAAAAATTCTGAAAAATTAGGTCAGCCTGAGCAATTTGTATATTAATCTTTTTTTAGAAAATTCAGAGCAAAAGCACGTGTCTGTGATTTTTGAAAATTATTTTTCTGAGTGCAAAAGTTTCTATTTTTCAACAGGATTAAATCAACTATCACCCAAGAAGATCCTAAAGGCTTTGCTTGGAACAAACACTAAACAGAACACAAAAACACAATCATAACAGTAGCATAATTGTGAAAACACTCAAGAAGCAAAAAAGCAAAAATAAATTCTATTCATTTGGTTGCCTACCAACAAGTGCTATTGTTTCACGCCCCTAGCTAGGCATAAAGCAAGGATCTAAGTTTTGTCATCTTTGTTTCTAGATCCATAAGATGCCCTCATGATTGATTCATATGGTGGCCTAATTATTTTTCTAGGTAAGTTCTCCATACCCTTCCTTAGTGGAAATTGGAATTTAATATTGCCTTCTTTCATATCAATCACGCCACCAATAGTACGTAAAAATGGTCTACCAAGAATAATTGGACAAGACGGATTGCAATCAATATCAAGAACAATAAAATCTATGGGCACATAATTACTATTTACAAGAATAAGAACATCATTAATTCTTCCCTTAGGCTTTTTAATAGTAGAACTCACCAAGTGCAAATTTAAAGAATATTCTTCAATACCGGTAAGACCAAGCACATCACATAAAGATTTCGGAATTGTAGAAACACTAGCACCCAAGTCACATAAAGCAAAACACTCATAATTTTTAATCTTGTGTGATAGTAGGTTCCCACTCATCGTGTAATTTTCTAGGAATTGAAACTTGTAATTCCAACTTTTCTTCCAAAGCTTTCATCAAAGCATCAACAATATGTTTAGTAAAAGCTATTTTGTTCATAGGCATGGGGTGAATTTATCATGGATTGCAACAAAGAAATACAATCAATCAAAGAGCAACTATCATAATTAAAGTCTTTGTAATCAAAAAGAGTGGGCACCATCACTATTTAAAGTCTTGACCTCTTCAAACCCACTTTTATCAATTTTCTCAACAAGATTTTCACCCTCCGAATTATCTAGACGCGTTCTAGCTAAAGTTGATTCTTATCCAGTCCCTTTTTCATCAATTTAATTTTACTAAACAAGCAATCAATTGAAGAAACAACAATCATTTTAAGATCTTCATCACTTTTATGAAAGCAATCACTAGAAAACGCTTTTCCTAAAAATTCTCATCTAGCTCTAAGCATAGCGGTTCTTTTCTTACTTTCATCCATAGAAACATAAAGAGCTTTAATTGATTCCTCTACCTTATGCACAAAAATTTTCATTTTGATATTTTCCACATCATGAGAAATTCTATCAACACTTCTAGACAAATAATCAATCTTATTCAACTTTTCTTCCATTATAGTGTTAAAAACTTTTTGAGTGTTAATAAATTATTTAATATTATTCTAAAGATCAGAGGTGTTCCTATTATTATTATAAGAAGGATTTCCGTAGGAATTACCATTATTATTAGAGGAATTACTAGGAAAAGGCCTAGGATTAAAACCCCTATAAGCGTTGTTATTGAAATTATTTCGCGAGATAAAATTCACATCTATGGCATCACTATTTTGCTCGATCAAAGTATACAAAGGGACATCATTAAAATCAATAGGAGCACTTTTACTAGCAACCAATTTCATAAGAGCATCAACTTTTTCTCTCAAAGAAGAAATTTCTTCAACCGAATTAACTTTTTTACAAGTAGGAGCTCTTTTGATATGCCATTGTGAATAATTTGCCATGGTATTATCAAGAAATTTGGTGGCTTCACCCAAAGTAATTTCCATAAAATTACCACCCATGGCAGAATCTAAAAGATTATGAAAATAAAAATTCAACCCTGCATAAATTTTTTATATGATCATCCAAAGATTTAACCCATGAGTTGGGCAATTCCTTAGCATCATTTTCATCCTTTTCCAAGATTGTGCAACATGCTCAGGCTCAAGTTGCTTGAAATTCATGATCTGGGTTCTAAGGGAAATAATTTTTGTGGGTAGAAAATACTTAGTGATGAAAGCATCTTTGCACTTATTCCAAGAATCGATACTATGGCGATGCAACAAAGAAAACCAAATTTTTCCATGATCTGGCAGAGAAAATGGACGCAACATCGTTGTCCATATCTTTTTTCTTTTGCATATCGCATAATTCCACGAATGTGTTAAGATGGGACGCGACATCCTCATTAGGAGTACCGGAAAATTGATCTTTCATAACAAGATTCAGCAAAGCAATATTAATATCACAAGACTCCGCACTAGTGGCGGGAGTAGCAATCGTAGTGCCAATAAAATCATTGTTGTTGGTATTCGAGAAATCACACAACTTGGTGTTCTCTTGAGTCATTGTGACTACGCAACAAGATTGCACTCGAAAACAGATCCGGCAAAAAACAACAACCGAAAAATAGGGCGAATAAAATGGCAAATTTTTGTGAAGTGGGGGAGAGGAAAACAAGAGGCAAATGGAAAATAATGTAAATGCAAGAGGATGAGATTTGTGATTAGGAACCTGGTAGATGTTGATGATGTCTCCCCGGCAACGGCGCCAGAAATTCCTTTTGATGTTGGCTTGAACTACGTTGGTATTTCCCCAAAGAGGAAGGGATGATGCAGCACAGCAATGGTAGGTATTTCCCTCAGTGATGAGACCAAGGTTATCGAACCAGTAGGAGAACCACGCAACACTACATAATCAACATCTGCACACAAATAAAAAATACTCGTAACCCGACGTGTTAAAGGGGTTGTCAGTCCCTTTTGGGCAAAGGCGCCAGAAATTGGTAAACGGACGTGAGAGAGTTGTAAATATTGATAGATCGAATGCCAAATAAAATAAATTATAGCAAGGTATTTTTGTATTTTTGCTTTAATAGATCTGAAAATAAAAGCAAAGGAAAATAGATCGCAAAGGCAAATATAATAAAGAAGAGACCCGGGGGCCGTAGATTTCACTAGTGGCTTCTCTCGAGAAAAATAGCAAACGGTGGGTGAACAAATTACTGTTGGGCAATTGACAGAACTTCAAATAATCATGACAATATCCAGGCAATGATCATTATATAGGCATCACATCCAAGATTAGTAGACCGACTCCTACCCGCATCTACTACTATTACTCCACACATCGACCGCTATCCATCATGCACCTAGTGTATTAAGTTCATGGAGAAACGAAGTAATGCAATAAGAACGATGACATGATGTAGACAGGATCTATTTATGTAGAAATAGACCCCATCTTGTTATCCTTAATAGCAACGATACATACATGCCATTTCCCTTTCTGTCACTGGGATCAAGCACCATACGATCAAACCCATCACAAAGCACATCTTCCCATTGCAACATAAATAGATCAAGTTGTCCAAACAAAACCCAAATATGGGAGAAGAAATACGACGCTATAAGTAATCATGCATAACAGAGATCAAAGAAGACTCAAATATCTTTCATGGATAAAAAGATTGATCTGATCATAAACTCAGAGTTCATCGAATCCCAACAAACACACCGCAAAAAGAGTTACATCATATGGATCTCCAAGATACCATATGATTGAGAATCAAACAAGAGAGAGGAAGACATCTAGCTACTAACTACGGACCCGTAGGTCTAGAAAGAACTACTCACGCATCATCGGAGAGGCGCCAATGGGCATGATGAACCCCTCCGTGATGGTGTCTAGATTGGATCTGGTGTTTCTGGAACTTGCGGTGGCTGGAATTTATTTTCGTCCACTCCCAAAGGGTTTCCGGAATATTGGGGTATTTATAGAGCAAAGAGGAGGTTCGGGGGGGGGGGAACCCGAGGTGGGCACAACCCACCTGGGCGCGCCTAGGCCCTCAGGCGTGCCCTGGTGGGTTGTGCTCCCCTCGCAGCACCCCCCAAGTGCTTCTCCGGCCCACTGGATGTCTTCTGGTCCAAAAAAATCCACAAAAAGTTCTGCTACGTTTTGGACTCCGTTTGGTATTGATTTCCTGTGATGTGAAAAAGATGCAGAAAACAGCAACTGGCATTTGGCACTCTGTCAATTGGTTAGTACCAAAAAATGATATAAAATGACTATAAATGATTGTAAAACATCCAAGAATGATAATATAACAGCATGGAACAATGAAAAATTATAGAGACGTCAGAGACGTATCACGTACCACGAAAAAAATCCTTTGTTCTTGTTTCGAGTTGTTTTTCTAACAAATCTAGATCACCATGACTTCTCCAAGCGCTCCGAAGGACAAGTTCTCCGAGAAGGTCATCAACCCCTACCTTGAGGAGGTGCCGCGACACCCTCAAACTATTCATATGCATGAGGGGGTGCTGCACATCCGTGATGTTGAGGGGCAGAAGAAGACCGTAAGCATGGAGACAAGACTTGAAGCAATGGAGCAGCAAGTTTTCAAGTGCCAAGGGATGGTGGAGCCTGGACTCGATGCCAATCACTTGATGATCGCGGAGTTCACCAACAATCACAAGCTGGATGCCAAGAACATCAGGGAGGCCATCTTCAAGCTTCATGAGAAAATCGAGCATCTCCAAGCCCAGATGTATGACCTGCAAAACCCAAGCTGTGAGTATGAATACAAATTTAAGAGGATGAGTTTGGCTGCAGATTTGAGGATCCTGGAGACTCATTCATCTTTCTATGATGATGGGCCTATGCCTTAGAAGATGGATGACAAGCCTAGTACATCAGCAACTCCATCATCACCACCTCCGGAGAAAGAGACATAAATACATGGGTATGGGCACTCCCCTTGGCAACTACCAAGCTTGGGGGAGATTCCTCGGTATCGTATCACCATCACACCTTTACTTTTATCGTTTTTCTTAGTTCGATCCTTTTTGTTATATCTTGATCTAGTAGAATAATGTTTTTTTAGTATGATCTAACTTTGAGTTTTGTTTCGAGAGCTATCTATGTAATCGAATCCGTGAGCTATATATAATAAAGAGTAGTTTTGAGTTATGGGCTTTGCTTTCTTGCCATGATCTTGAGGGAATAATATAAGACAAAGAATGAAAAGAAATAAAAAGATCATATAATGACCTTACGGAGAGTAATGACTTCACATATAAAGAGTGTGATGAATAAAATTTGTTGAGAGTTGACAAACATAGTTTTGGTCATTGTTGCAATTAATGGGAAGCAATAAAGAAGGAGAGGCTTCACATATAAATATACTATCTTGGACATCTTCTGTAATTGTGAGCACCCATGAAAATATGACATGTCTAAAAGTTGATGTTGGACAAGGAAGACAACATCATGGGTTATGTTTTCTTATATCCGAATAGAAGTTATATTGTCATGGATCCACTAGTGCAGGATGCTGCTACGCAACACTATGACCAGAGACCCTTTGACGAAACTGTGTGCGATGCATTAATCGCAAACGGTGGGGTAAAAAACCGTCAAAAAGGTGCAAAATATTTGCGATGACGGATGCATCAAACACAGTTCAGATTTTAGTTCCCTGTGTGATGTAGGGCATACGGTTCAATGCAATTAACTGTTTGTGATGAGGAGCAACAAAAGAAACACGCAACCAAATGAAGGTGTGTGCGATAAACATCATACCGTTCACTAGGATGAACTGTTTGTGATTAGGCAACACAAAAGAAACGGTTAGCCAGATCAAGGTGTGTGCGATATATGGCATGTGGTTCACTCGGATGAACTGTTTGTGTTGAGACAAGAGAACATAAATGGTTCAATATAACAAGATGTTTGTGATACACGGCAAACAGGTCTGTAATCAGAAATATGTGTGAAGACCGATAATAACTCAGATGATTGCTGCTAATAAGACGTGTGTGTTGTGCGATGGGATTGCATACAGAACAACATATATATATATATATATATATATATATATATATATATATATATATATATATATATATATATATATATATATATATATATATATACTTATAGGGACATGGTTGCATAACCAAATTAAACATCCACTTACATAGGTGGCTACTACAACCATGGCATTTGCACACACCAAAGTAAACTATTACATGCATAATTACATAGGTGGCTACTACACACATGCCATTTCCACATACCAAACTAAACTATATATTACATGCATGGTTAACTAGCATAAACGATCATCTGATCATGATCTACTGCTTGTGATGCTTGCTCTGCTTGTGGCTTGATCCGGGCTCGTCAATTTGGGTAACAAGGCACTTCCTCATATCAACGATCCGCATGTGCATCTCGTAGCATGTGTACACGCTCTTGGCCGCGAACTTGAGGTGAGGTTCATCCAGTCGCCGCATCCTGGCCCTGTGCCAAGATACGGGACTTGTTCTCTAGGCATCCTGCTTCATCTTTTTGTAGTAGGGGTCGATGATGGCCGAGGCGAGTTCAAGCAGGGAGTCCTTTGCGATACCCCAGACCCTATAGTGCTCATGGATTTCGACAAGGTTCTTGCAGGCCAAGCCCATAACCCTGAGCGCTTTTACATCGTTTGTGGTTTCCACGGTTCCGTTGACAAACCTGGCGAAACGGACACAAGTCTCTGTGGCCATGCAGTAGTGGTAGATGAGGACATCATGGCGCACGCAAAACTGGACGACAGCAACCTTCTGATCATTACCGGGAAGACCGACGGTGTACTGGAGGTCGATGTCGACCACCTTGTACTTGTCTCCAGCAAGCAACTGCTCAACGGTGTTGATGTAGTCATCCACCAAGGCCGGGTCGATGGTGTACACAACCGAGAGATCTGTCTCCCTCGTGTGGTTCTCCACTTTATGCTCGCCGAACTCCATTGGAGCGCCGCTAGACATCCCATCTCTATGTGTCGTCGTGGGTGTGCTTGTTGTGTTGTGGGGCGCGATCGAAAGGTTGAAGGGACTAAGGTTATAATGGCCATGGGAATTAAAGGGGAAGCCGGACGGCCTGGAATATCGATCGGCATGCCCTGATGGCAGTTGTAATTCACAGCGCGTAACTCCATCGTGCCGCACATAACTGCATCGTGTGGCAATGCGCGTGGTGCA
>NC_041391.1:475210574-475223581 GCF_002162155.2 Triticum dicoccoides | reverse complement strand
CGTGCGCAGGCCCAACCGCTGGCAGAGTGCGCACAGAGGGACGCGAGCAAAGCGCTCCGCGGTCGCCTCAACTGAGTAGTTGAACACGCAAGTTGAACACGCAAGGAAAAGCTATCCACAACCCGAGTGCGCCGACAGATGCGAGAAGAGCATGCCGCGGTGCCTAAGGGCAAGCACAACGCACTGTGGTGCCTAACGGCGAGCAAAGCTTGCCAAGGGATGCGAGCAGAGGGCGGCACAGTGATACGTGGCAAATAAGACTAATTGTGCGAGCGATGTCGGAGACATCAAGCACAAATCAGATTAGAGTTGCGTGTGCGATACGTGGCATACAATTGATCCATCCTAGCTGTTTGTGATATAATAAGCCGTGTGTGTTGTGGGCAAACGCTTGCTGGTATATAACCTCAAATTTAACCAACAAAATGTTAATGCATGTTACAAAAATTATATAACTGGAAACTATGTTCAAATACGAATCCAACGATATAATCTTTGGTGACATGCATACGTATTTTATTAATTAAATACTACTTATAAACCAGGACGGGGGTATAGTAGGTAATTAAATCGCAAACGTTTTTTATTAAACGTATGTGTACATGTCCTTTCGTCCTCCTCTCGCACGTCTTGTCGCCCCGTTGTCGCAGACGGTTCGAGCGCAAGCTTGAGCAGCGCGCGGGGGTGTTCTTTTGGCCAAACGGTGGTGAGCCCATTCCCACGCAGCCGTGCAGGTTCCCGCGCAAGCTTCCTGCCCGACTTGGTGAAATTCCCCAAAATCCCAATGCTTACCAACCTACTATATAAACCCTCACAACCGGCGAGTCCTGCGTCGCATTTTCCGCTCGCTCCCTGTAGCTTATCTCGTCTGCTTCTCCCACAAACATCAATGGCACTGGACCGTCGTTGTCGCTCAGCCACTTCGCCGACATTAGAGCACAGCTCCAGCTGGGAGGCTACAGCGCGGCGGCGGCGCCCCGGCGTAGTGTAGTGCACGTGGCGTCCCTGTTGGGTGTGCGTGGAAGACCCACCACACGCTCGGCTACCGGTGCACGTCGGCAGCTGTTGTCGGCTGCCGTTGCCGCCACAGCTCCGTCGAAAGCCAGGGCCATCGCCCGCTCCGCCACCGCGGCCCGAAGGAGGGAGGTGGCCATCGTGGCCGCCACCCCACTGCCGGCCACTGTGGCCATCACCCTCTCCACCACCGCGGCCCAAAGGCGGGAGGTGGTGGTCATGGCCACCACACCATCATCGGCCGCCATGGCCGCCAGCCCACCATCGACCGCCGAGATCATCACCCGCTCCGCTACCACCGCCGAAGGAGGGAGGCAGAGGTGGAGGCCCGCAGGTGCGGCATCGACCTTGTGCACTACATCGAGTTCCCGCAGGAGGACGAGGAGCGCCTTGTCGAGCATGCAAAGAGCCTTACCACCGCCGTGGCTGCGGCACACGCTGACGCAGAGGCGAGGAATCAGCAGATCTACGAGCAGTCCGGCCGCTTCGAGAGGGGTCGTCTAGAGTGGCAGAGGTTGTTCGAGGTGAGCGTCGCTGAAGGTGGAGCAGTGGCAGGCACCGTATTATAGTTGTCCAGCTCGTTGGTAGGCTCCTCCCCCTCTTCCTCTCACTGAGCGCGCTCGGCAGAGGAGAGGCTGCCAGAAGTAGTTCAAAGCCCCTCCATAGTAGTAGTATTATTTATGGGCTATTTTGTTCAATTCATCTGACTATAGATGTGGTGGAACTGTACAACATACTTAAAATTAGCTAGTATATATAGTTGAACTAGCTATTTCAGTACGTGGTTGGCAACATTTGGGGAAAAGTTTGGTCGGTTCAGCTGTCGAGTAGAACAGTTTGTATAAATTAAGCACGACTGCTTAATCTATTAATGAAATCTATGCTTAATTAATGAATTTTAGTTGCAAAAATTAGATAGTGCTAGTGATTTTTAGCTGCATATTTTGATAGACCGCAGTGTTACAAGAATTGACAAATGGCAATGTTACTATATCAACAAATGTCAATCTTTCCAGTTTGACAAATGACAATATACCCAATATGACAGATGAAAATCTTACCGAACTGTCTATACGTGGTTGCACAGGGGTCATCCAAAAAAAACTATTTGCGTTGAAGGGAGGTAGAAATCTTGCTTGCCAAATTATCTCTTGGCTTAGAGCCGAAGTCTCGCTTTGCACACCTTATTCAATCTGAACCATTTGCATTGAAGAGATGCACAAATCATGTGCAGCGAATTTTCCCTTGACTTACTACGGAAGACCATAGCTCTCACTTTGCATACATGTGTTCTATCTAAAACGTTTGCAATAAAGAGCTGCACAAATCCGGCTTGGCACATTTTCCCTTGGCTTACTGGGGAAGCTGTCAGTGTACATACGGGTGTTCTATCTAAAACGTTTGCGATGTTAGAGTGGCAGCTAGTTGTTTCAAAATGCCTTTGTTGACTGTTATTCGAGTGTGCCTTCTCTCAAAATGGACACGAAAATTACCACAACATATCGGGTGCCATTCCATGATAGCATGCCAAGTTTCATGAATTACAGACGAGTTTTGGATTCATTAGAAATTAAAAAAAACTATCTCAACATTTTTCCAGCAATCAGTAGTGCCCCGGTGTTTGAAATTCATTCCCATTTCTTGCATGGGACCTAAGCATGCACCCAAGGACACATATTTGATTTTTCATCTAATTGATATGCACTGGAGCATGTGCATGTAGTTTAAATTTTAATTATGCACATAAAATGCCTAGAAAACACAGTTAATGTATAAAAATGTCCAAATGAACCCTGAAAAATCCAAAATTAAACACAACACTCCTGTTGTTCTATGTTGACACTAGAATTTTTTTGAAAGCAATATCAGGCAACGGGTATTGTTTCATCCCCAAAGGTGGCATGTTCCCTACCGAAACCATCAGGCTTGTTGTGAGAAGCTCTGGTTTGGGAGAAGCTTATACCCAAATGGGACAAAAAAATTACCACGACATGTCGGGTGCCATTCCATGATAGCATGCCAGGTTTCATGAATTTCAGACGAGTTTTGGATTTACTAGGATTTAAAAACCAGGTATCTCAATGTTTGTGGCCGAGTGATGCTGGCAGGGTGTTTGACATTCATTCCCATTTCTTGCATGGGACCTCAGCATGCAACCAAGGACACATATTTGAATTTTCAACCAATTTTTATGCATTAGAGCATGTGCATGTAGTTCAAATTTGAATTATGCACATAAATGCATTGAAAACTCAATTATTGCATAAGAATGTCCTAACGAACCCTGAAAAATTCCAAATTTAACACAACACTCATGTTGTTCTACGTTGACACTAGAGAAAAAAATTGAAATCAAGAAGACGCAACGGCTATCGTTTCGTCCAGTCCCTACCGCAACCATCAGGCTTATTGAGAGAAGCTCTGGTTTGTGAGAAGCTTATACCCAAACCTGCCCCAAATGGGGCAAAAAATTGACGACGGCATGTTGACGCCGCTCCATGATAGCATGCCATGATTCATGAATTTCAGACGAGTTTTGGATTTAGTAGAATTTAAAAATCAGGTATCTCAATGTTTGTGGCCGAGTGACGGTGCTAGGGTGTTTGACATTCATTCCCATTTCTTGCATGGGACCTAAGCATGCAACCAAGGAGACAGCTTTGAATTTTCAACCAATTTATATGCATTAGAGCATGTGCATGTAGTTCAAATTTGAATTATGCACATAAATGCATTGAAACCTCAATTAATGCATAAAAATGTCCAAACGATCCCCGAAAAATTCCAAAATTTAACACAACACTCCTATTGTTCTATGTTGACACTAGAGCAAAAATTTAAATCAAGAAGAGGTAACGAATATCGTTTCGTCCAGAAAAGTGAAACGTTCCCTACCGTAACCATGAGGCTTGTTGCAAGAATCTCTCGTTTGTGAGAAGCTTATACCCCAACCTGCCCCAAATGGGAAAATATTTTTACCATTGTATGTTGCTTCCGTTCCATGATAGCATGTCAACTTTCATGAATTTTAGACGAGTTTTCGATTTACTAGAATTTTAAAACCATGTATCTCAATGTTAGCGGCCGAGCGATAGTGGCAAAGGTGTTTGACATTCATTCTCATTTCTTGCATGGAACCTAAGGTTGCAACCAAGGACACACATTTGATTTTTTTAACCTGTTTATATGCACTGGAGCACGTGCATGTAGTTAAATTTGAATTATGCACATGAATGCATAGAAAACTCAGTTAATGTATAAAAATGTCCACGCGAACCTCAAAAAATCCCAAAAAATTTCACAACACCCCTGTTATTCTATGTTGACACAAAAAAATTGAAAGTAAGAAGAGGCAACAGATATTGTTTCGTCCCCCAAGGTGGCACGTTCCCTACCGAAACCATCATGCTTTTTGTGAGAGAAGCTCTGGTTTGCGAGAAGCTTATACCATAACATGGCCCAATGGGACAATATTTTTTTACCCCAGCATCTTGATGCCATTCCATGATAGCATGGCAAGGTTCATGAATTTCAGACGAGTTTTGTATTTACTAGAATTATAAAAGCAAGCACCTACATGTTTGTCGGAGAGCCACGGTGCGGTGGTGTTTGAAATTCATCCCCATTTCTTGAATGGGACGTAAGCATTAACCCATGGAGACATATATCATTTTACAAACCATTTTGGTGCACCGGAGCATGTGCATGTAGTTTAATTTTGAATTGTGCACCTGAAATGCCTAGAAAACCAACTTACTGTATAAAAATGTCCAAACGAACCCTGAATAATTCCTTTTTTACGACATACCTATAGTTGCATGTTCACCATCCTTTGCAGTTGTGACCCCATTATGTAATTCAAATTAAGATGAAAAATCAAGTAGATCGCACACAGTTTATTATCACCAACCATGTGAGATGCAGTACAAAATATCCTGGAGCACCATCGGTGTATCGTATGCTTATGGCTTACACGAGAAGGTGCATCGGCTAGAGTCCACAGCCGGCGTGTCAAGCACAGTAACTCGCCCCCCAAATATCATTTCACTATTCAATCGTCGCTGGTGAAAGATGGGGACGTGGACCTGCGTCGTGAGGGCAACTTCGGCGGCCCACTCCGGCGAGAGCGTGGCCGTAGCCGCCATGCGCGTGCTAACAAGGTGCATGAGCGCGGCCGCAATCTGCGACTGGGTGGCCAAGGCAGCCCAAACGGCCGCTATTGCTTCTCAGGTAGCGGCAGCAACATCTGCCTCGGGGATAGCAACTGGCGAGAGCGGCACATCATCTGTCCGTTCCACAACGGCAGCCTTAGCCCTGATGGAGGCCGCCCACGACCACGTCGAAGCTGCCCACGCCCACCTTGGGGCGGTCACCGCACAAATCGAATGAAGCTTCTCCGATAACGGCCGGCAACCCACGGCCAAAGAGTTGGCAATCCCGAGAGCATTCGAGCAGCCGTCCGTTCCTCCGCCGCATACCTTGCAACAATGGAGCCCGTCCAAGCCCAGATCATGGCTGCCCACGCCCAGCTCGTGGCGGGCTTTTCCAAAGATATGGCGGACGCGGATGGTGAGATGCTTGCTGAGTATGGTGTGATGGATGCCGTGGAGCCCCTTCCCCAGGAAACCGTCGGGTGCGAGCTGGACATGGAGGAGGGGGCAGAGATCGACGAGCACCAGCCGTAGTAGTACTCTTTGTTTTGTTTAATTAAGAGCACCGGTCTTTAATTTGTTAGAGTAATGTTTAGGCCAGCTAGCTCTATTTAATTGATGAACTTGCTCGATTAAGAAGTGTGGGTGTGCTGTAGTCTCCTTTGTGTACCCAAATTATGCAATGACGTGGATGACCACTATAACCAGGGAAATTGGAACCAAATTTTTTGACGCTCAAACTCATCACACACGGGTTAAGTTATCTGAATCGTTTGTGATGTTCACATATCGTACACAATTCTGAATAAGGGACCGTGTCTGACGACACTTTGCGCGCCAGCTTTTTCGCTGAACCGATTCAAAAAAATTGGCTTCCGTGGAAATATCTACCTCCCCGCCCCTCTCCCTTAGCAAAAGCCACATTTCCCCTATTTCCGCCTTCCTTTCCAAGTTGAAACCTTCACTCCTTTCTTGCAGCGCCACCCCCCTCGCTGGCGACCCTCCTTCACGCTGCTTGGCCTCATCTATCCAGGTAGGTAATCCACACCAGACCCCCATCCTCCTCCTCCTTCCACATCCCACATGCCTCGAACGCCGGCGCGACACCTTCCACCCAAATCCCCGACCCCTCCACCAAATAAGCGCCGCCCTAAGCCATGGTGCACATAGTATAGCTAGGAGCTCAAGGAGCATTTGGTAGCAGAGAAGCAAATCGCGGCCGCACGCGTGGATGAGATCGTGATGGCTGCCATCTGTGCCGACCCCCAGATCCTGGAGGAGCACCTCACCGTCGAGGCCACCGCCGATGCCTCGTGCACCGACGCTGCGACACGATTGGCTGCTTTAAACGACAGTTTGTGGCGTTTTCTTGAGGCCACCCTTGGTGCCTTTGACAAAGACTACGAGGTGTATGTCTGATCTTCTATTAGGAGTATGTTATATTGTGCAATGTGGTGCTCAGTTAATGTTTGGTTCATTTGTTGTGGTGTTTACTTAACTACTTGGTACAATTCTGCAATGCAATGTCCAATTGTCGCGGGTAGAATTTTATATTGTTGTGCATGTGAGGAATAATCGAATTTGACTGGACTTAATACATGGGAAATATATACAATTGCTATATTTCTTATTTCTTAATCATGCTTGGTTTGGATAAATGGGTTTTCCATGTGGCTTGAATTAATCTGATGAATCTGCAATGTGCTTATTTTCATCAACATATTGTACTAATAGCATGCAAACCCTCACTTAACCTGATCACTAACTACCTTATATGTGTTGCAGGGAAACAATGGGAAGCACTGAGGTTTACAATCGAGGTTTGCACATGCATGGTCCTTTGTCTAATAACACATTATTGTGCAATTGCAGGAACCATTCTAATACTTAGGTTTTAAACAATTTGGTCTTGCACATGTAGGTCCTGCCGTCAGAGGTTTTGAACCACTATTCGACCCTTTTTGCATATGGGGAAATGAGTTGTCCATGAATATCAGTCAAGTCAAGAAACTCAGAAAGATTGTTAGGATAAAGAAATTAGCGACAAAAAACAACAAGATATTTGTCTGCACAATGAAGAAGACATCAGTTCACTACAGGATGGTACTAACTATTATACCTTGTCTTTTTTATCCCTTTGCCCCATTTCCAGTATAGAGAAGATATTTATGCACATCCTTGTTTTCAAGCCTTTCCAAAGCAGTTCACTGATGATTACCTCCCAAACCACATGTATGGTCAGGAGGCGAGGAAGGTATTCATACAACACCCAACATTGAAGTGTTCCTGAAGAGGACGAAGGATAGACGGTCAATCATCCACAAGCACTAGCCTAAAGTTGCAAAGACCTTCAACATCAATGAAGGCTCAATATTCGCCTTCTGCTTCAGCAGTTTTCCAAATAAGATGCATATGTCTATGTACTATGATGCTTAATTCGAAAGGGTATAGATGTTGCATGTGAAACTTGGTGCTGGTGCAGTTGTGTAATGGGGTAGCTGAGTGCTGAAGCTATATCATGTTGTATTCTGATTATTTCAATTATGAAATCCTGCTTCCTTAATATTGGAATGAAATATATTATGTGTTTAATATGAATGTCAATTAGATTAATAAATGGATTATTAATAATAGGGCAATTAGCCTGCTAATGGCAAATTAGCCTGCTAATTGGTTTTTGCTATTGCAAACAGTTATTGAGAAAATACCGTGGGTGATGACCTAAGGCAACACACATAGTTTCTAGGAATAAACCGTGTTGGATCGATGAACAATCACACACGACATTCTCTTCAAAACTGTTTGCGTTAGGCCACCTTGCACAAACGTTTACCACATAAAAACTGTGTGTGATGGACAACCTTTCCCACACAATTTCTTCTATGCTCCATGTGTGATGCATTCAATAACGCAAACAATAAAATTGTTAATATTGTGTGTGATGGCAACGCTATCACAAACGATTTAACGGGGAAAATTGTGTGTGATATACCTGATGAAGCCATGTACCTAGGGTAGGGTCATGGACCTATCCAAAGTACCCTCCCCAAGGACATCTTTAGAAGAAACTACCTTTCGGTCCACCTGGAAGGATTTCACTCGACGAACTCGAAGACACTCGACCATGATGCTACTCACTCGACCGTCAGGAGATCTAGAGTCACTCTGCACACAAACGGTCTGTCATTAAGTAGTCTTTATGGTCATGATAGCACTTTATGTGGGCGTTACCAGTAACCCCCTGTCTTAATGTACTTTAAACCTGCATAACTGAGGGCTGGAGAGGGCTAGCGAACTCTATATAAGCCACCCCCCTCCTCAGTGTAAAGGGTTCACACCCCTGTAACTCATACGCATATAATCCAGTCGACCGCCTCCGGGCTCCGAGACGTAGGGCTATTACTTCCTCCGAGAAGGGCCTGAACTCGTAAATCCCTTGTGTATACAACTACTCCATAGCTAGGATCTTGCCTCTCCATACCTACCCCCCTTTCTACTGTCAGACTTAGAACCACGACAGTACCTAGGAACGGAAACATTTTCCTTGGAGCGACTGTGTGGGATGTATATACGAACGGAAACGTTTCGCGGGGACTGATTGTGTGGGATATACTTACGACCGGAACAATTTCGCCTGTATAATTGTAACTTTTTTAGCACTACTATACGTATAACCGTATTTGCTCGCTCGTCGGTCGCACACGACCTCATTTTGCCGAGCGTGTGTTCCAGGAGGGCATATCCCCGACGGTTTCTGGGCCGTGTGGGAAGGAACCCCGCTATCTCCCACACTCACTTGGCAAAGGTTCCAAATGTTGTCGCGGAAAGGGGTTAAAAACCGTTTGTCTAGCACCGACGCATACCAGTGATCCTCCAACATGTTGAGCTTGCTTTGCCCTCTTATGCTAGCCAAATCCTTTGCACTAAGTAGAGATACTACGTGTGCATCCAAACATCCCTTGTCGGGGGGTGCTGATCCACCAACACCTAT
This sequence comes from Triticum dicoccoides, assembly GCF_002162155.2. Taxonomy (NCBI): domain Eukaryota; kingdom Viridiplantae; phylum Streptophyta; class Magnoliopsida; order Poales; family Poaceae; genus Triticum; species Triticum dicoccoides. Next base: position 475,214,425 of record NC_041391.1, on the reverse strand, counting down.
GGGGACAGGGCCCCTTTCGGTTCGATGGGAGGCGGAGAGCGCACAAAGAGCGGATCGAGGCAGTACACGCGAGCGATTTGACCCAGATTCGGGCCGCACGGATGCGTAAAACCCTACTGCTGCTTGTTTGTGTGTATTGAATCTTTGCTCAGGAGCGATCGACGCTACCAGACTGAGCGTGGGAGTGTTTCTGGTGTCTCGAATGAGCCGAACCGGCCGAACCCCCCTCTATGTTGCGCCTGGGCCTCCTTTTATACTTTCAAGGGGTCACCGACAGGTGGCAACGTAGACTAGAAGGGTAAAAATGGAAAAGGATGCCGTAGGTGCAGCTACCGCTACTGTGGATACAGTGCACCCTACCTAACTCTGACGGCAGGGGACAAGGCCATTAAATGCCTGTCTGAGTCTCCTAAACAGTGCAAAAGGTGACCGTTAGGAGCGCCACCGTTTGCCACGATGGCCTTCTCTTCATCTCCGCTTGCCACCACGTGCCCCTAGCTGCACGGCCTCCTGCCACGTGTGCTTGGGAGAGTCCTAGAGCGACACGTTAGCAGGTGTGCTGGAGCGCGGGCACGAAGTGGGGGTTTCCCGCGGCAAGCTCCTTGCCGCGGCCGTCGTCTTGTCGCGTCCGGAAGCTTGTCGCTCGCCGGATCTTGCCGGGACGTAGGGCGCGTCGCGGCAAGCTTTCTTGGTATGCCTTGAGTGGCCTTCCCGGCAAGCTCCTCTTGCCGGGGTCTTGTCTCTTCCCGGCAAGATCCTCTTGCTGGGGCCTTGGTTGGCCTTCACGGCAAGCTCCTCTTGCCGGGGCCTTGGTTGGCCTTGAGCTTGCCGGGGCCTTGGTTTGAGTACTTTGTTCTTGAATGGTCTTCAAGGGAACCACGGAGGGTCTTGGCGGTCACCCAGCAAGCCTTGCCGCGGGGCGCCGCAACTGCCCGTGCACGAGTTCGGGATACTAGGGTACCCCTACTCTAGTACACCGACAGGAGCCCCCGGGCCTGGGCCATACACGGTGCCGAGCGCTGTTGGGCCAGGCCCAAAACAGTGCACGGGCACGCGCGGCCTAGGTCACGCCGAATCTAACTCCGTTCCCACCGCGCACGCCCAGAACAGCACGCGTCAAACGCGGCGTCGTGGGTGACGCGGGCGGCGTGCGCGGGGCTAAAACCCCTCGAGCATGCGTCAGGCCACAATGATGAGGACGGTTCACGCCCTCCCCCCTAAACGGAGGTAGGCGTGGGGGCGCGGTGCATTTACTGGACGGGGCCGGTGCGCAGTTTTCAGGACGTCCACTCCCCGTGTTCACAGGGCGGAGCGAGGCCGCCTCATCTGTCGCCTTGGTTCTGCATCCCCGCCACGCGGCTCCCATGCGCTTGGGGTCACGGACGGTGGAGTGGGAAACTGGGCCGTCGCGAGCAGAGGCAGCGGGTTGGCCCCGACTCCCTGCCCTTCCTGTGCCTTGATTTGTTGAGCGGGGCGGCCGAGCCCCCACCTCGCTCCTTTATAAAGAGCGGGATGGGAGCACAGAAACCCGCACTCTCTCATCTTCTCCTTTCTTCAGCTTCTGCTCCCCTTTCTCTCATCTGCCATGGAGAAAGGGAACCCAGGCCCTTCATCGGTGGCGGCGAGGGTCGCCGCCAGACAGCGCATCTCTCCCTCTTCCACGCCCGTGGTGGCAGAGCCAGCCATAAGGGGAAGAGGGAGGGGGCGAGGTCGCGGACGAGGTCGAGGACGAGGTCGAGGCGCTCGGGGAAGAGGCGGACGGGGCGGCGCGTCAGCTTCACCTCCGCCGGTGGCTCCTCCCCCCACGGCGGTCCATATAGGGGACGACCCTTGCGAGTTCTTCATCAGGCTGCGCCGGGCGCCTCGTCGTCGCCTCCGGCTTCCAGCTCCGTTTGCGCGCGCGACGGAGTTGGACCCGCCCGAGACACTAAGACTGCACATGAGGGGCTGTGGGATCAGCGGCACGTGAGTCCGCGTTGCATTCCCAGCCCCTAATGTGATGTATCTTGATCGAGGGTGGAAGACGTTCGCCTGCATCCACAGCTTGACGGAGGGGTTTACCCTCCATTTTAAGTTGATGGAGGGCGATCTCCTCTCCGTCAAGGCCTTCGGGTGCTTCGGCACTCGGGCGAAGTGCTGCGTGGACAGCTCCTCCGACAGCGAAGGCTCCTCCTCGAGCGAGAGAGACGAGGAGGGGAGCGACAGCGACGATGAGGGTAGCGGGCGGCGGAGCGGCGGGTCCGACTAGGCGTCGGGCGCCGCTTTGTGCGGCACCGGCGACCCCATCATCCGCGTCGCCGGTTTCTTGAACTCCCCGGGGTCGTCTCCTTGGGCGGCTGGCGTAGGGAGGCTGCGGAAGGGGAAGAGGGCTGGCGACAAGGCCGTCAGGTCGGAGTACGAGGGCGTGGTGCCCTCGACAGCGTGCTGACGTCCTGCCTCCCCGTCTTCGAGCCCCGCTTCCAGCGCAGCCGTCGCCGTCCAGCCTTCGGACGACCCCCGGGATGTTCCCTTGGTGTCTTCTGGCGCCCGTAGCTTGCCTAGGCACTCCTTTTGCCCTTTTCGCCTCCTTGACCTGTCTCCTGAAGAGAGGGACAGGAAAGGGATTACGGGCATCTTATCTTTTCAATTTGTAAGCCTTCGGGCCTTAGCTGTATCTAAAATTTGTAATCCTCTCTTTCATGTTTTTCATCCTCTATGGACTGTACCTGAGTGGGATGTTTTTTTAATGAAAAGGGGATGCTTGCCGGGTTATTTGTCTCGCGAGCTAAACCCACGCCAAGGAGCAAATCCTTGGTATCCCTCGGACAGACATTTCATCTCCCGGCAACAGGCCCTGCCGCCTTCCCACGTCGCTCAACCTTTCTCACGCTTTTGACGGAGGCAGGAACGAGGTGGGTGCGGTCTCCTCGTTTCATCCCTTTGCTGCCGCGACTACGACCAAACTTGGCCCCGAGAACGAGCCCCAGGGCCTAGAGTCGAGGGAGCACGGCAGTTTCCGGGAAGAAACGTGGTTTCGCATTCCCCAGTCCATAAGAGGATGCATGATGAGGGATGAAAGACTTATCTGATATTGCAGCCCCTGGCAACTCTGGTTTGCCGTGGACGATTCTTGGCACTCAGAGCCCCCAGCGATACTGGCTTGCCGGGAAGGCTTTTATCTTCAGCAGAGAACTTTGTCGTTCTCGATGCCGGCTTCCGGCAAGCTCGTTGCCAAGAAGGCTTTTATCTTCAGCAGAGAACTTTGACGTTCTCGATGCCGGCTTCCGGCAAGCTTGTTGCCAGGAAGGCTTTCATCTTCAGCAGAGAACTTTGACGTTCTCGATGCCGGCTTCCGGCAAGCTTGTTGCCAGGAAGGCTTTTATCTTCAGCAGAGAACTTTGACGTTCTCGATGCCGGCTTCTGGCAAGCTTGTTGCCAGGAAGGCTTTTGTCTTCGGCAGAGAACTTTGACGTTCTCGATGCCGGCTTCCGGCAAGCTTGTTGCCAGGAAGGCTTTTGGCGAAGAACTTCGTTGTTCTTGACACCGGCCCCCGGCAAGATCGTTGCCGGAAAGGCTTATGACGAAGAACTTCGTCGTTCTTGACACCGGCTCCCGGCAAGATCGTTGCCGGAAAGGCTTATGGCGAAGAACTTCATCGTTCTTGACACCGGCTCCCGGCAAGATTGTTGCCGGAAAGGCTTATGGTGAAGAACTTCGTTGTTCTTGACGCCGGCTCCCGGCAAGATCGTTGCCGGAAAGGCTTATGGCGAAGAACTTCATCGTTCTTGACACCGGCTCCTGGCAAGATTGTTGCCGGAAAGGCTTATGGCAAAGAACTTCGTCGTTCTTGACGCCGGCTCCCGGCAAGATCG